>NC_044348.1:160000-460000 GCF_007364275.1 Archocentrus centrarchus
TCAACTGATACCAGCATTAATGGGTTGTCTATCTCTACCAGCAATTATTTCAAGCATCCAAAGAGGTAGTGTGTGTCTTTTAGTGTGTCCTTGTGTATTAGTCCTGCTCATGCTTCTCCTACATCAAATATGAAGTGCTGAGCTCTCATTATCTCTTCATCTTTTCAAATGTTGTTTTCTCCACCCATCTCGTAAAAAAAAACTCGTTTTGACCTCATACCTCTAAAATGTTGACTTTTCAAAAGTTAAAAATAGTCTGGCTTGCTTTCAGCTTGAAAAGAAGATGAATGAGGATGTTGGGAATCATCTGTAATTTCTATCATGTTTCAAATGAAAAATGTCACATAAATATGCATAGATGGCATAATGAGATCTCTTACTCTTTCAGTAGGCATGATAGGGCAATGCAGTTAATAATAATTAGAAAAGCATGTCATATAAGAGCAGCTCATCCCAAAAAATTAAATCCTCCTGGTCTGTCTCTGGTTTTGCTCCCTATAATCAGTTTGTTTTGGGTAAACTGGGAGTTTGCTGTAAAGGGAAGGGCAGAGAGTACAGAGAATAGAGAGATCAGGTCTCCATTCAGTGAGGCATCTATCTGCAGAGCCCAGCCTTAATTACACATACCAGTACAAATGCTGCTGAGCTGTCTTGTTAACAAAGAATATCTTCTTTCCGGAAAACACCTCAAATGGAGATCTGAGGAGGAGAGGAGGGGGAGGAGGAAAGGAAGGAAAGAAGGAAAATGAGATGACATAACAGGATCGTGTCAGAGCTATTCTGTATTTATCTAGCTCTGTATCACACATCAGTATGTCTTTTCCAGTGCTGGTTTTTGATTGGTCATCAGATGGCATACCAGCCAGCTCTTGCATTGAAAAATTATCAGGGTCGAGCGTTAACTCCAGTTATGACTCATCACTAATTGCTGCATCTCAAGTCTTATAAGTCATCTGTGTGAAATAAGACCGTGATTAATGAGCATCATTACTCTACTGGTGTCAAACAAATGTGATATAAAGTCAATTTTTATAACATAAAACCAGCAGACTGAATTTGACTCCACTGTTGCATCTAATTGCATGACTGAGTGAGTCATCAGTGTGTCTAACTGCCATTTGTAGGGCATTCAGGTGCATGAATATGAATAAGAATTAGATACAACAAAAACATTTAATCACTAAAAGGATTTTTAAGTAACTAAATTACCATTAATCTACCACTGCAGACTGTTCAGTAGTATGTCAGTGTTTTAAGGACATATTGTGTTATTATGTGTTAATAAAGCAGCATTATAAAGTTCCATCAATCCATCCATTCATCCATTTTCTTCTGCTTATCTGGGGCCAGGTTGCAGGGGCAGCAGCCTAAGCAGAGAAGCCCAGGCCTATCTCTCTCCCTAGCCACCTCCTCCTACTCATCAGGGGGACCCCAAGGCATTCCCAGGCCAGTCAAGAGATATAATCTCTCCGGTGTGTCCTGGGTCTGCCCCAGGGCCTCCTCCAGGTAGGACATGCCCGAAACACCTCACCCAAGAGGCTCCCAGGAGGCATCCTAGTCAGATGCCCGAGCTACCTCAACTGGCTCATTTTGATGTGGAGGAGCAGTGACTTTACTTTGAGCCCCTCCCAAATGGCTGCACTCCTCACCCTATCTCTAAGGGAGAGGCCAGCCAACCTTCAGAAAAAGCTCATTTCTTCTGCTTGTATTCTCACTCTTTTGGTCACTATCCAAAGTTCATGACCATAGGTGAGGGTACAGATGTAGACTGGTAAATCAACAGCTTCGCTTTCACGCTCAGCTCCCTCTTCGCCACAACAGACCAGTGCAGCGTCTACATCACTACAGACACAAACCCAATCCGTCTGTCAGTCCCTGGCTCCCTTCTCTCGTCATTCATGAACAAGACACCAAGATACTTAAACGCTTCCATCTGGGGCAGCAACTCACCTTTGACCTAGAGCAGGCATGCCACCCTTTTCCTTTGGAAATGCAATAAATATTGAATTAACTTTTGATGAATAACAGACATTATTATACAGTTACTTATTTACAAACTCCCCCACACACACACTTGAATCTCCTTGAGAGGATAAAGAGCTGGTCCAGTGTTCTGCAACCAGGACAAAAACCACATTGTTCCTCTTGAATCTGAGGTTTGACTAACAGATGAACCCTCCTTTCTAGCAACCTGTCATAGACCTCACCGCATAAAGCTTTACTAAAAGACTTTTCAATAACAATGCAGCATGCTGTCTGTCACACTGTGTAAAAAACATCACGTGAAAACCATTGATAGCTGCTGCTTCAGTGAAGCTGCGTCAAATAATCATGTGGAATGTTAAAAGTTCCACTTTAGAACAGCTCAGAATAATCGCCTCACTTT
Source organism: Archocentrus centrarchus (assembly GCF_007364275.1). Lineage (NCBI taxonomy): Eukaryota > Metazoa > Chordata > Actinopteri > Cichliformes > Cichlidae > Archocentrus > Archocentrus centrarchus. The sequence continues at coordinate 162,387 of NC_044348.1, forward strand.
GCTGTTCCTCACAGCTCAACAGAGCGCACAACATCAAGTATTCTCTTTAGTTGGATCTACTAAACAAATGAGGGTTTTTTTTTAAAGTTTACTTGAGTCATTTGTGTTATTTCACTGAAGCACTCGAAATGTGGGGGCCTGGGTGGCTTAGTGGTGAAGCCGGTGACCACATACATATGCCGTGTTGCGGTGCGGGTTCGCGTCCCGGCCTGTCGCCAATTTACCCGCGTGTCTTTCCCCCATTTCCTGTCTCTCTCCACTGCTAACAAAAAGCTGCTGTAGCCAAAAATGCAAAAAAAAAAAAAAAAAAAAGTTGCATCAAGTGCTGCCATCCAACTGTGTTAAGTAAAGAAATTTAATGTGTTTTATTCAAAAATGGGCAGCACAGTGGTGTGGTGGTCAGTACTGTTGCCTCACAGCTAGAATGACATCCAGAAGGCCTGGGTTCAAGTCCACCTTGGCCCGGGCCTCTCGCTGTGTGGAGTTTGCATGTTCTCCCCGTGTCTGTGTGGGTTTCCTCCCACAGTCCAAAAGCATGCAGTTACTGAGGTTAGGTTAATTGGTCACTCTAAATTGCTCATTTTAACCTGCCACAACACAATATTTAACTGAAACAACACAAATTACACAAGTAAAAAAAAGTAAAAAAAAAGGGGAGTGGTGGCCTAGGGGAGAAGAAGAGGGTTCATCACTGAGAGGACCCTGGTTCAAATCCTTGGGCTGGCATCCCTGTGGGTCCCTGAGCAAGCCCACCCCCCCCGGTTGCTCCCTGGGTGCCCCTTGGCTGCTCCCTGCTCCATGCTGTGCTGTGTGTACTACATACTCCATGTGTGTGATGGGTTAAATGCAGAGAATGAATCTCACTGCATGTATATGTATGTGACAAATAAAGCTCTTTCTTCTTCTTCATAAACTTAAAAAAAAAATCTAATTTGTTCAGTAAATCGAACTAAAGAGTATTCTTTAAAACCAACAATAGCGCGGGGTTTTGTTTTTTTCTGTGTTTCGAGTACTTAGAGTGTGTGTGTGTGTGTTTTTTTAGTCCAGGTATGCCTGGACAATGATCCCAAACACACTGCCAATGCAGTGTGTTTGGGATCATTGTCATGCTGAAAAATGAAGCTGTTGCCAATCAGACGCTTTCCAGATGGTATTGCACGGTGGGTCAAAATCTGATGGTACTTTTCTGTGTTCATAATTGCATTAATTTTGACAAGATACCCAACACCACTGGCTGAGATGCAGTCCCAAATCCCAAATGCCACCACCATGTTTTACAGATAGCTGTAGATATTCACTGTTGTACCTCTCTCCTGACCCCCTCCATACATACTGATTACAATTTGAACCAAATATTTCAAATTTGTATTCATCGCTCCATAAAACCTGCTGCCACTCATTTTCAGTCCAGTTCTTGTGTTATGTGACCATTTCTGACAAGGTTTCAGTGAACAGTAGATGGATCAACTAAAGGGCCAGATGCCTTTCTCAGGTCCTAAGTTTATCTATTGGATGAATAAATAGAATAGACTTTATAATTAAAAAAAAAAATGGACACAACCACTAAGACGTCAGCTGTTGGTTTGTGAAGTCCTGTTTTTATTTCTGGAGCCAGAAGTGACCATAATTAGAAAATATGTTGCAAAGTTATCAGCTAATGCTAGCAACTTTATTTAGCAAGCGGTATCAGTAGATGGTATAGCTGCATCATAAAGATAGTCTGCTAATTAGTGCTAACAGTGCTAACCAGGATGGCTACTTAGTACAGCTGACCACACACCAAGCCATCAAATACTGCTTTTATAATACTCCAAAAGCTGGCAACATCACAAACACATTTGAGATGTCCAGTTCGCTGATATGAATCAGCTGAGGTGAAGTCAAGCACACAGCTAGTCTATGAAGAGTTTTTGTAACTCTGTAAGTTTCTATGCACTAGTCTGCTATAAAAGTGTTAAGTTTGCAGACCATGAAATCAGATTTTGAGATTTTCATCAACAGCTGGTAAATAAACATCCTAAAGTTCCAATCAGGCTTTGACAAACACTGAATAGGTTTAGAAGATTAGTTCAGAATAAAATAACAAGCCCTCCTTTCAGAAAAAAAAGGTTGCTCTACTGATTACAGCCATCACTTCTTGGAGACACTGGTTGGTGCCACTCAAAAGGTTGATGGATTGCAGGTCAATTGGAGCATCCTAGAGCTGGCTCAAAGAGTCAATCATCTTTGCACCAGGTGTGACAAGGGGGTGCTTAACACAGCAGGAGGCAGCTCTTGTGTTCACACCATGGTCATAATTATCTGACAGACAGTCAAGGGCTTTTCAATTTTCTGTATCAGCGACCTTGAACAGTAAAAACACCGACCCAATTAGACATGACTCAAAGAACACGTCATTTTCCTTGTGCCCTGGAGCAAGAAGTGTAGGTCATCCTTAAATAAAATCTTAAAATTGCAAAAAACAAGCCCCGGCAAATATTCTCACCTCTTTTTTCCTAATTTTTCCCATATTTACTATTAACCAGGTTTACAATACCCCCCCGGTCTGGTGATTGCTTCCTGTCACAATGAATCTCCACACTTGATCTGTCACGTAAGTATTTTTGCATTTCACTCAATGTCCCTCCTATTTGACATAATCTGTATCATTAACATGGGGGGGGGGGGGGGCATCTGTTGCAAACCTATGTGGGTGGAGGAGATGATTAATGCAAAAGCCTGTCAGTTCATACCATTAAATCATAATGCTAAGTCCCTTAAAGGCTGCCCGGTACACTAAAGACACAGGATGTTTCAAGCGTGGGCAGCAGAAGTCTGTTTTAAACTGTCTGTCATGTTGCAGAACATTTCAAGCGTGTCAAAGGGATGATGAAGCAGCTTTGATCTCCCCTCACTGGGATTAATATTTCAACTTTTATGAAGTAAAAAAAAAAATGTTAAAGAGCAGAATATCAAAGGAAGGAGATAATAAAGGCATTGCATGAATAATAATAAAGTATTCATGAGTAAAAGTGTCATACTACACCTTTTCCTTTTGAACCAAGAGGACAAAGGCACAGCTCTGAGTTTGCAGGATTGGTAAATAACATATACTTGGACAAGTTCACTCTGTCAGCCCAGCATCCTTCAGATTCGCTCTTGTGCGTCACTGTGAGGTAATTAAGGGTGTGGGTTCGGGACCTTTCTGCTTCTGTCTGCCTACACTGCTAACATTTGTCCTTAAATAATGCACACTATTCTCTCTGCTGTAATTGCAGTGTAGAGAAACAGTCTGGTGACAGGTTTTTTTTTTTGCAATAATGATAAGATTTTCCCTCATCTCTGCTGCTTCTCTGCATGTGTGTATTTTCAAAAAAAGACGCATGCCGAAGCACTCATGCATCCAGCTGGAACACACACATACAATCCCTTCATTAACTGCACTTTAAAAAGTTTCTGTCCTTTGGAGTTAATGACTCCTAATATATATATGACGTGTGGTTGCATTAATTTTTCCACTGAAAACACCTTTAGAGCCTTAAAGCTGAGATGATTAATTATTAGCCCATTAATCAATTTATCAACCAAGTAACCAGAGTAATGAAAACGTTTTGGATTACTTTACATGTCCTTATTTGTGAAAGAAAGAGATTTTTTATTTTAAATAACATTAAACTGACAAATGTTCCATCCATCCATCCATTTTATTTTTTGTCCAGTTCAGGGTTGCGGGGAGGCTGGAGCCAATCCCAGCTGTCATTGGGCAAGAGGCAGGCTACACCACTCTGTCGCAGGGCCAACTGAAATGTTGTAAATCATTTATTGTAAATTAATTGTGATATTTAATGAAATATCAACAGCTCATTTTCAGCAACCATCATTCATTCTAGTGTTCCAGTGGCACATTGTGCTCCCAATTGGTCGTTACAAAAACCCTTTGAGAAAGCTGGCACACCTGAATATGGTTGTGATTACTGAAGAAGCAATAAAATTGTCTTATTGAGTGACTGAAGAAGCCTTTATGAGTTTGATTATGGTTTTTAAATGACCCCCTTCACCCAATCACCACAACCAAACAAAGAACTCCCTGAAAAAAAAAAAAAAGACTTTCACATGTGGGCAATGTCTCAAAATGCAAAGATATCTACTACTCCCTCCACAGGACCATGCAAGCCAGAAAAGAAAGAAGTGGGAGACTCCAGAGCTCAACTGACCAAGAGGACAACTACTCTAGGTAAAGCAACAGTTGTGTCACAGGTCCTTACCTGGTAGTGCCTTTAAATGATACCTGTCATAACCAAAGGAGTTGTACACATGATTGTATGATAACATTGGTTGTTTGGCAGTTTTCCAGATTGAACAGCATTCATTTCTTGTACAAAAATAGAAGAAATGTCTTTCTTTGTTTAAAGACCATAATCTGCAAAAGTTCATTATCAAGTCACTCAAATAGGCAAGTTTGTTGCTTCTTTAATAACCACAACATCTGTGGCAACTTTCTCAAACGGTTATTCCAATGACTGCTGAGCATTTTAATTTGATAAGTTGGAATTACATAACATTATGTATCTTTGGAACACAAAAATGATGGTTACTGTAACTTTTCAAATGTTGCATATTATATACAAAACATTTAACCTTTTCTTTAAAAAACAATCACTTTTCAAAGTGACCCCATGATGTATATTTGATATGTATACAATGTTTATGATCTTATTTCTGACACTTTTGCTATTTAGCACTAAACACAACATACAGCTGAGGCAAAGTTTTGCAGGTTTTGTTAATAAACCAAAGAATTGTAGAATACTGTACAATGTTTGACTCGATGATGGTGCTGGAGGAAAAGTTAAGGAATGTTCAACAGTCTCATGTTATATCCTGAGGGAATCTCTACCAGATTTCATCAGGAATCACTAACTTGACATATTATAGTAAAAGCAGAAAATCTCAGCTGTCAGTGGCTCTGGAGAAAATGTCACAGGGGCAGCAGAGTCAGACTGTGCTCCTGTAAAGAACCTCCCCAAAGGTTGTTTGTGCAAACAGAGTATTATGAGCCGTGTTTTGGTTTTAATGTGAAAACCCTCTAGTAGCTTCTTTTAACAATTATAATTCCATACCCTTAACCCACAGACTATAAGAAAAGACAGCCATAGCTTCTGGATGAAAACAGTGAAGCCACTATGGAAGTGCCTTAAAGATGCAATATTTTTAATGGCCAGCAGGGGCGACACCTAGTTGCAGAAAGACTTCCAGTTGTAGAAATCTACAGGAAAACAGCCTTAAGCGCCTTTGCTCTGTGACCTTGTTAAACATTTATGGACTCGATCCTTAGTTTCCTAACTTACTGAATGAAACATGAAGTTCATTTCATAATCTATGATCATAATTACAACCAGGAAGCAGCAGGTTTGGTGTCCTTAGTTTAACAGTCAGATCCATTCATTAAAATGAAGACGTGATGGATAAAAAGGCTCAGTTCAAGGCTTCACAACAGGACTTTGATAACCTACAGTATGAGTGACATGATGGTGGTCCATCTTTTAAATACAGTCTGTGCCTCAAAAATATATCCTGTTTTTACCCAAATCCTGATCTTTTCTCCAAACTTAACCAAACTGCTTTTGTGTCTCAACCTATAGGCACAATGTTCCATCAGATGGGAATTGTTGGGATCCATGTTTTGGGTACTATGGATGTCTCTCAAGGCAACAAACCAAAATCTGAAACATATTGTTGGATCCAGTCTGGCTGCAAGACAAACTAACATGAACATACATTATTAGAGAGAAGGTTGAGCCAGTGACAACGTGTAAGTATCTGGGTGCTCACTTGGCCTGTCAGACACTGGGTTCTTCAGGTGGAGTGTGTGTGTGTGTTCACATATCAGCCAGTGTTTGTCTATTTTTGTTGTCTCCTAATGGAGACAATAAAACTAAATTGATCCACTGGAAAATTAATGTACTCTGTCTAAATGAAAATACAGTTATGACCAGTGTAATATTAACTCTTATGGTTAAAAATATCCACCATGGCCACTTAAAGTACAAAATTCAGCCACTAAAGATGACTCAGGATCAGTCTGTGCCTACATAAATGGTTGTTGTTCAACATTCAACATTAGTGTCATATTATATAACAAACTGATAAATCATTAAATCTTTGCAGAGTCTTAAATGCACCTGGGTTCCCCCGGGACTTAAATCAATTCCAATCTGAAGTTTCTGTCATTGTCGAAAGTAGATCCAAAGTCATTGCATGCCACTCAAGATAGGGGGAAGGAAAAAAATCAATAATGTCTGAACTATTCCAGGCTTTTCACAGCCATAACGTGGCAACTGGAAGTGACAAGGGAGGTCACATGGAAGAAAAGACCAGGCTGCACAATGTTGCACAGACAGAATGTCTACACCAGGATTCATTTTTATGACGTTTAACACAGACCAGCGTGAACAAGCAGACTGTACTTTTCAAAAGTTTTTCAAATAAATACCAAACTATGTTTTTTAAAAAAGAATCTTCTTGTGTTATTTTTCAACACAAAGAGCAGCAAAATGGACATAAAATGTGGAATAGGGTATATAAATGTTTTTTTTTTGTTTTTTTTTTACCACATTTTAATTTGTACCTTTCCATCACCTAATAGTTTTGCCTGTTTACCATACATTATTATTTTTTTTTTTTTTATCTGCGTTCCACTTCTCCTTCCTGAGGAACGTTAACATTTTTTTTTTCCATGTCTGGCAGTTTTTGCAATCAGAATATTGATCCGAATTCACTGTTGTGCCAAAGATATTTGCTTTTATCAGAAGAGATCTATAAGTTCTCTATAGACTATTCTTGTTAATGTTTGTCTTTTAATTTTATTTATTCATTCATTTCTATTACTCTCCATACAATATGACTGACAGATCTGACATGCAGGGAGAAAAGAGTAAAAAGAAGTAGAACAAGAAAAAAAAGTTTCATTTCTACATGAAAATAATCATAACGAGGTACCCAATTTATCCCATGTAATTCATCCTGCTTGTAATCTGAATTTCAAATTCTGTGTTCATTTTATGGTTTTTAAGACACTGTTTGATCTTCAAGGAATACCAATCCAGCCAAACAGCACAGCAGGAGAGCTGCTGTTGCGTCAGGTCAGACAGGCTGCAGAAAACGCGACACGGTTCACCACGACCACTGGACGTTCGTTCAAGATAGTGCAATAAAAAACTGAATCTATCGTGTAACCATTGCACCGCTTTCACATTCATATTACATACCTGCTAATGTGCAACTCTTTGCATCAACAAAATTGGCCCTCTTTGTTCCCATAAATTCAGTGCATCTCTTACAAGAAAGAAAAAAAACCCATTTTTGACCTTGTATTAAGTTTTGGTAGTTTATATATATATATAAACTACCAAAACTTAATACAAGGTCAAAAATGGTTTTTTTTTTTGGTAGTTTATATATATATATAAACTACCAAAACTACCAAAACTTAATACAAGGTCAAACTTGATACAAGGTCAAATCAGCAAATCAGAAAAACTAGCTGTGTGAGGGGATAACACATTTTTGTTCAGTGTGTTAACCATTTCCCTGTAACATCCATTACTCACCCTGTTTATTGGATGTGTAGCTTTGCTGACTGCATTAGAGATTTCAGAGCATCTTTTTGAGCAGGATGGATACTTCGACACACTTTGCAGTCTCACTTTTAGGGACATCTGATTTCATGTTGGAAGGTTCATGTTAGCAACCACTGCATTGTTTTTCTTGGCTTTCATTAGACTGCAGTTTGTGGCCTGTTGTCATGTGGTTGAATAAGTTAGTTGTGTTGCTTTGTGGTGCAGACACAACTCTGTTGCACTCTTTGCATATGATTTCTTCTTGGTTTTTCCAAAAAAACAGATGATGAGCTGCTTCAAAAGGACAAGCTCTTTGCCTTCTGCTGTGCCAGACATTTGAATTTTGTTGTATATCTGTTTTTTAACACAGTATTCCTCATTCAGACTAGTCTAGGAAACTTCAACCAGCAGCTTTAACTGGCACACGCATTGAACATGGAACGCTTGTTTTGTTTTTGTTTTTTGTTCTATTGGTGGAACATACATTTTCAATACTGCTCAATCATGTTAATTTTAATCATGGAAAGCTAAAAATTGTGAGCGAGATTAAAATTTTATTAATTGTGCAGCCCTAGTTGCAAGCTCATCTCTGCTCATTAGTAAACACGTAGAGTTAGGGGTAGAGGAATCGAGAGATTGGATTAAGCCATTATCGAAGCAGTAATGTTGTAAAACTGTGCATATGCAAAGTGTAACTTGCAGGGTAAAAATATTTTGGTTCAAAGTTGCTAAACTTATAAACTTTTTTTCTAATGAATTTGATTGGTCCATACATGGAAATGGACTGGCATTTATGCAGCACTTTTCTAGTCTTACTGAGCACTTTAAATTACAAACCACATTTAACCATTAACTGATACACTGTAAGCACTTTACCTACCTCTCATCTATGGCTAATTTGAAATCACCAAACATGCATGTTTTTGGGAGGAAGCCAGAGTACCCAGAGAGAACATCCCGGGCTGGCCCATGGATTTGAAACCAGGACCATCTTGCTATGAGGCAACACTGCTAAACAATACTCCTTGTTTTATATCCTAGTGACTATGCGAATTACACTTATAGCTCTCTTCCCATTTATTTAGTATGTCTCTTCAAAAACCCCTGCAGGTGGTCAAGTTGCAAGAACTACTTCTGGAAGGACTTTGACTAAAACCAAAAGATTTTGAGTAACTGAAACAGCCACTCGGACTCAGTTCTTGAAGGAACAACTTCATCACTTGTTCCAACATACACTCAGTGTATGTCTGTCAGTTTGCTACTGACAGACCATCATATATTCTTTTATGAATCATATTTGGCATTAAAAAAAGTATAGAATAAATATCTTTAAAAAAATTTGGCTAGCTTGTCTTTTAAAGACTTTCAAGGACAAAAGGAGGTCTTAAAAGTTTAGAGCGAAAGAACAATAAGTAATAAAAAGACAAGGAAAGGAGTGCTTCATTTTTCCAGCTTAAGTCACATCAGTTCAGGTTCATCTTCAGAAACTTTACAACATAATAGGTGATTAGCAAATCATACCATATTAATGCTCAACAGCATTTTCCCCTATAATTAACAGTCAAATGTGTTCATAAACAGGATGCAGCTGTGTCATATTCTGTGAACTTCTATTTATTTATTTTTTCAATTGAGTCATCGTAGAGATGCTGGTTGGCTTCGGCTCACACAAGTTTCTAGTCAGGAACTGTTGAAAAAAATAACTTTAAAAAAATTATTTTTGAAGATCCAACATCCACAAAACTGAACTCAGAAAACAGAGACCGCACAGGCTGCTTAGGGGATGCACTTCTGTTAACAAACTTGCTCGGATTCCTGCCACCAAGCTACTAGACTTACAAGTGAGCTAGCCACAGTTATTTCTCAGCTTTTATTCTTTTCATCATTTTCCTCCCAACTTTTTACTCTCCAGGTTATAACTAGAGCTTGGTAGTGAACAGTCACCCCTTTGATTTGACTAGTCTATAACAGGTTTGGTTTCTATGAGAAACTGCTATCCAAAAAGATCATAGTCATTTGTTTGGATTAAGTGTAACAATAGATAAATGGTTCATTTAACTGCCTGTTAAGTATTTTTCAAAAAATGGCTGCCCTTTATCAAACAATGACTTCCCAGATGGCTCCAGGTAACAAATCATCTGCCACGTCAAGTTGATGCTGTCTCGTTTCCACAATTTTCACAGCTCTTAGAACGAAGTGAGTCATTCTGGATTTTAATTGTAGCCCAAAGTTGCCAAACCAGGCTGCCGTATCATAACCAACAACTACTGTATGGTAAAAGACATTTTGGAAGATATGAAAATGCCAAAATACCAAAAGTTGCTTCTATAGAATCTTGTATTCAGGTTTTTTTTGGTTTAACAATCAAGACCCAATCTTTGGAAAAAGCACAATGAACCAGAATAGAGCATATCAACCTGAGAAGTTCATGCTCATATACTGGTTCTGTCTAACAACCAACCTGAGCTATGTTGCCATTATGTATGCCTACTGTTGAGTGGATGTTTTATGTTTCTGTTGCTCTACTGAATTAAGCAAGATCCTCCAGCCTTAGTGCAGGTTTAACAGGTGCTGTGGTGTTCTGCATTAATAGACAAGCTGAATACACTCTGTAATCTTATCTTCCACCTGCTCATGCACAGTATTATTGGTAGTCAATATTGGCAGTGGATACATATGGCATGCAGAATCATACTTTCTGAACATAATCCACTGAGGCTGGGTCCATTTTGCAGAAACACTGCATTAGATAATGTTCCCTTATGTGAGAATTACTGACCATAAAGGCAGAGATTTGATCAGATTTATCCTTGACATTTATGTAAATAGTGGGATTTTTTTTTTTTCCATTATCATGACGGCAATCAGTGTTGACAAGTAAGGCACAGGTGTATCTAATCCTTTGTGTCTAGAATGATGAGCAGCAGATGTTTGCATGAAAGATATGAACCAAAATGTCAGACGATGTCTACAGAATTTTGTAGTCAGCTTTTTCCCTGTTATTAGTGAAAAAAGATCTGAAGTCCCCTGAGCACAGAGTCCAAGTTATATTTGAGCAGAGCAGATATACTTTTATTGGACAAAAGCGCTCCTATTTGTACAGTAATGTCAGCTCAGGAAACTTGTAAAATGTGCTGACACTCACTTCTGGAGTCAGTTAATGAAAACACTTCCTCAGCACAGACTTAGCTAAGTTCAGTTTTCTACTCGTGCTTTCAGCTTGTTCTTCTTCCTAAATGGTTTGATGCAGTTGTTTCTGTGCTTGATGAGATGTTTCATCCATCACATTACTCCAGAGAGGGGAAAGCCTGGGCAGCAGGTTTGGAACCTGAGCTCGCTCAATCACTGCAACCAACCATGGAGAGACATAAATGTGGCATCGGTCACTGATTCTGGCTTTGTGCAGAAAATAAAAGCATGATTGGTTTCAGGAATCCAGCGATTGTGGAATGTGTTAAAATACATTTATTATTATCTATTCTGCCAACCATCAGCCACAGCTGGGATGTGACATATGTTTCCATGCTGTATGATACCCCAGTTCATTGCAGGAAACTTTCAGTCATAGTCCCTTTAAATAAAGACGCATGAACACTGGTTGATGATGGAGATATGACACCTCTTGCTGACTTGCATTAACCCCCAGGCATGGCTATGGCAAAGTGAGGCCTGTTCCCTCATTATTCTATTAAAATAAAGCAAATAAAAGATCTGAAGTTTATTCCAAATTTTTAATTTGCATTTGGTAGCTGTTTACTCCCAATATGAGCTCCTAAAGATGTATTTGTTGATGCAAATGAAGGAGGCTATAAGTAGGCTGAAAAACCCAAATAAATCAGAGAGATAGCAAAAAGTTTAGAAGGGACCAAGTCAACAATCTGGTACATTCCTAAAAAGAAGGAATTCACTGAGCAGCTCAGGCCTGAAAGATCATAGAGACAACTTTGGACAGATGAAACAGAGAGAAACAGCTCATGAGCAGAACCATACCACATTTATCTGTCTAACATGGTGGATGCAATGTTATGACATGAGCATTTAAGGATGCCATTTGGACCACGTTACTAGTGTTTATTAATGATGTGACTGCTGATAGAAGTATCAGGATGAATTCTGAAGTGCACAGGGCTCTGCTCAGATTCAGAGCAAAACCGACTGGACAGTGTTTCACAGTGCAAATGGACAATAACCCCAAGGCACACAGCTAAAGCAACCCAAGAGTTTCTCAAGGTAAAGAAATGGGATATTCTTCAGGGGCCAGGTCAGTCACCTGATCTCAGCCCCAACAGAGGATGCTTTTCAGTTACTGAAGACGACGCTAAATGCCGAGAAACACACAAACAGTAACTGAAGGCACCCACAGTAAAAGCTTGACAGCTCATCTCTTTCATTTCCCAGAGCATCTGGTGATGTCCGTGTATTGTAGACTTCAGGCAGCCACTGACTGCACAGCACTTATTAAAAACAATCCTTATATTTAAAATGATGTTAGTTTGTTTAATTACTTCTGAAAATGTACACAGATGGCTTTAATTTCAAAATAGTTAATGCAGTACTTTTGTTATATGTCTCAAATTAAAGCTGAAAGTCTGCATTTTGTTTTACCATCTTGATTGCTTAATTTAAAATCCACTGTGGTGGTGCAGAGAGGCAAAATTACAAAAATTGTTTCATTGTCCACAAATTTATGAACCTGTCTAAACATGGAATTCTTTACACTCACTGGAACACGGCCTGTCCACATACTCTTGTGTACTTTGATCTGAGGGAGTTTTTTATGGTGCTGAAGGTGGTAATGTTAGTAGCAGTTGTAACAGTAATCAGTGTTAATGTGGTGAAAAACAGCATAATCATTATGCATCAAACAAAATTCTGCATAAATGATATAACGACATAAAGGTAAATCTGTCCATGCAGCTATCCATCCATTCATTTTGCCAAAGGCTTACCCAAATCAGAGTCATGGAAGGGCTGGAGCTGCTCACTATGATGGCTTGGTTACACTAGAAAGTGAGACAAAAATTAGACAAATAGTAAAAAAGGGAATGTAAGATATAAAGAAATGAGAAAATATTACAATAAGGGCAACAAGTTCAATTCTGGCAGGTAAGTCTTGTGCAATGAGCAAAGATAGGTGTTAATCTAACATAAGTGTGCTGAATTTAAAGTCTGTGTATAGCCTGAGTAAAGCCAAGTAGAACAGAATGAAAATATTAAAGTGATTGTGATTAAGCTAAATTTAGACTCTGCAGGGCGAAAGGTCTTTCTCATCATCTTCGTTCTGGCTGTAGAGGCGTTTGCCTGAATGCAGCCAGGAGAAAAATGTATGGCTTGGGTGAAACGTGTCAGCAGTGATCTGTTTTGCCCCGGGCCTGCATCATTGGATGCAGATGACCTGCAGGCTTGTCGTGATGACCTGTTATATGCAGCTCCAACCAGTACAGTAGCATTAAAGAATGTTTACTGTATGGCATTAAAGACTGAATTTCCTCAGTTGCTGAGGTGGTTGCTTTCTGGACCAGAGTGGAGGTGTGAGTAGTACAGGTCAGGGCCTCAAAAATATACACACGAAGATATTTGGAACTGCTGACTCATTCCACAAAAGGCCCATAGAGCCTGAGTGGGATGTAAGTTAGAGTCTATGCTGATTTTGTCTTATCCACAATAATCTCCTTGGATCCACAGAGATTGCTCTTTCACCTTTTTCAGGTAGGCATAGTCATCCTCATTAGAGACCAAGGCTACCACCACTGAGTCATCAGCAAATTTTACACTGGTGTTGGAACTGTGTGCTGTTGTGCAGTCAGTGGGGTTCTGGAAATACAGCATAAAACTCAGGATGCAACTTTATGGAGCACCACTGCTGAGGATCTGCATGCTGGCAGTGACATTACCAAACCTTACCACCTGTGGACGGCAAGTCAGCAAGTCCAGGACACAGTCACAGAAGAAGAGTTTCAGTTCCAGACCCGTGAGCTCGGATACAGCCAGTGAGGAATTACAGTAGTAAAGGTTATAACTAGGAGGAAAGTTTTGCATAAATGTGCCTTCAGTGTTCACAGATGGCACATCTGTATTTCAGTTACATCTGTAATCAAACTGAAAGGTGAGTTTGCTCACTGTCCCCAACAGGATGGGGGGGGGCAGGCCTGCCTGAGATGTCCCAAAGAGCAAAACCCCTACATACAGTAACCAACAGAAAAATCACGTCTAGACTGTTTAGAGATGGGATTGTTACCACATCAAAGTACAAATTTACATGATCACATGCTTTTCTATTAAAGTCGTCTTTAAGATTAAAAGTGATCACAACTCGGTTTATTAAACGAAGCACTGAAGTCAGTGCTGGACATCAGAAATGGTGCTGTGGTCACACCCCATCCTGAAAAAAAGATATTAAAGACGCCTCTGCTGGATGACTAAAGAACACTGATTTTTGGTTAAAAAGCAAAAGGTAAAAAGCCATTTTTTCTAGTTATGGAAAATATGTCCCCTTATATCACAATTAGGGTGATAAATGAAAGGACACTCTTCTTCCTCAATACGTTTGCAAACTCCTGCATTTGTAGGTCTACTAAACTTCCTGTATGGACACATCCTCAGACCTCTAATTAAAATAATGTTGCTCAGTGGGACATTGGTGAGGGGCTCAAATTAGGTTGAATTCAAGTCTCCAAAAAAGACGACTTTTCACCTTTCATGTTTCAACCAACAGTGCACAATCTAGTGTTTTAATGCACTTTAAGTGCGAACGCGCAAACAACACAGATGCTACAGAGATGTGCTTTATGTCACTGAGAGAACATTTAATCAAAATGAGCACTAATAGATATTTCCTGGTCAGATTAATTAAATATAGTGTTGCAGGACTTGTTATCCAGGTTACTGCCAATTACTTCAATTGCACTTTATATGCACTTAATTTTAATTAATGAAATGTTCAAAATAACAGCAGTGGGTATGGTCACGTCGCATCTGTTACACATCTCATATGAGGAACAAGTCGTCACTGCTTTATTTAGAAGTCATTAAAATATTTTCTTTCGATTTCTACACAACCACAAAAACTAAAAAGCTGTCCAACAAGCACCCAAAACTAATTAGAGTTCCTAAATAATTAATCCTGGAGTGCAATGCAGCTGTTATTAGAGCTGTTGTAATGACTCACATTAGTCACCTAGATTTTCTTTGTTTGCTGGAAGACCAGTGTAATGCTTTTCTAGTTTGACAATCAAACTAGAGTAATGTCCCAGTTGGGAAAATTACTTCAGGCCAAAAGGTCAGAAGTGGCCATCTTTAATCTCCTGTTGTCCACTGATAAGACATCACTCACGTCAGACTCGCTCTCTGTGAGCAAAATGAAACCTTTATGTGAAGAAACTAAAGCACAGTTATTATTCAACCCACTGGAAGTGATGATTAATGCTTCATAGGAGAAATTATTAGAAAAAACACACCAGCTCCACATCATTTCTGATATTAGAAATGCTTAGATTGACATTTGCTAATGTCAAAGCAGTAACTTCTTTACTTTACTTTTTATGCAATTTTCATAACTAGCAGAACCTTCATACATTATAAAAGCTTCAATTTGCCACTTCCTTTGACATATTCAAATATGTAATTACAATTCAAGTTGCAAACTGTGAAAACTTATCACAACTTACAAGATGACTATATAAGTATTTTCAAATTTTTGTAGCTCTTTCAGTTATATTACACGGTCTTTATCTGCAGAGGAAGTTTGCCCATCTATTCTAGATGTTCAAATTTTCTTTTTTTTTGTTTCTCCCCCAATTTTTTAAGATGGTTGAGACATCCTGTGTTCACTCAGATTGTACTCATCTCCATCCCGCCCACACCAGAGGGGAAAACAATTCACAGCTTTCCATCAATATTGTATTGTGTGAAGGTGCCACCTAGTCAATTCTGCCTGATAACAAAAAAAAAAAAAGACATTTTTAAAAGCCACTGTTTTGTGAGATGTGCTACCCACAGACTAGAAAACCCACAGCTACAGTACTGTGCAAAAGTCTCAAGCTATGAGAAATAGAGGCAGTGATTTATATACGTACTCATGTGCAAACATAAATGGAAATACAATATTTGTTCAGATCCTTATTTATTTTATTTATATTTCTTATTCTATCTTGTATTTTTTATTTCAGCACCTGGAGGATGGTTTCAACAAAATTTCATTGTATTCTGTAATTACAATAAAGGTATCTTATCTTATATTTTATCTTATAAGGCAAAAACAGAGGCTGTATAATTCTAAAAATATTAATTTGACCACTTTTGTTCTCCAACACAGCCTGAACGCTCTTAAACAAGCTTGCTTGCAATTGTAATGTTTTGTTCCATTCTCTGTCAAGATGATCCCGCACTTCTAAGCCACCCCAGAACCTTGATTTTGTTTTGGTTTTTTTGCTGGATAACCCATTGACCTACTGCATAACCCAAGTTTGCTTGAGCTTCAGGGCACAGACTGAATTGCCATTCTCCTTCAGGATTTTCTGGTAAATAGCCAAATTCATGGTTCCATCAATTACAGCAACTCATCCAGGTCCCGAAGCAACAAAGCAGCCTGTTGACTGTTGGTATGAAGTTCTTTTTATGAAATGCTGTGTTAGTTTTATGCAAATATAACGGGACTCAATCCTTCCAAAAAAGTTCTGCTTTTGTCTCGTCAGTCCACAGAATATTTTCTCAAAAGTTTTGGGGATCATCAAGATGTTTTTTTTTAGCAAATGTGATGTGAGGCTTTGTGTTCCTTTTGTTCAGCAGTGGTTTTCACCTTGGAACTCTCCTATGATGCCATTGTTGTTGAATCATGAACACTGACCTTAACTGCGGAAAGTGAGGCCTGCAGTTCTTTACACAGGTCAGACAGGTTTTGTTTAAGTGACCTCAGCAGGTCTGGCAGTAAGCAGGTCTGGGTGTGGCTAGAGAGATTGAGCTAAGCTTTCCAAAAAAATGTGGTTAATAATAGTTAATTCATGACTTATATGGTTATATGGTGGCATTTTGCACTTATTCAGGTTATCTTTGTCTAATATTACAGTTTTTTTTTGATGATCTGAAACATGTGAGTGTGACAAATGTGAAAAAATCAGGTAGGAGGCAAATACTTTTTCACAGCACTATACACAGCCCTGTTTAAGATAAAGAACAGTCACAAACACCACTCAAATGCCTGTCTGAACAGATGAGTTTTAAGCTGCCTTTTAAAGGATGCCATAGAGTAAACATGGTGAGGAGTGGGTGGTAAACTGTTCCAAATATTTGGAGCTAAGGTGCAGAATCCACTTTAGTTTTCAGAGAGGTGTGCAGAATCACAAGAAGGCCCCTATCTGAGAACCTGAGAACCCAGTTTGTAGAATAGGGGTGGAGCAGTTTGATAATGTTGGTGGGGGCTTCACCCCATAAGGCCTTGAAAATAAGAACCAAGATTTTAAACTGAGCTCTAAACCTGACAGGCAGCCAATGCAAAAATGGGGTGATATGTGAAGATTTAGAAGAGCCTTACAGCAGCACTAGGAACAGATTGGAGGCAGTTAATTAACTGCTTTAGTCAATAAAACAGTGCATTACAATAATCCAAGCAAGAGGAGATGAAGGCATAGACAAATCTCATTTCACTTTTTGAAACAACAAACCTGAATTTAGCTATATTTCAAGAGAGGGTCAGAGACTTGATCCTCATTTCAAATATCAATCATAAAAGATCTCAAAGTTCAATGTATTAGCTTTTAAGGTGGATTAAAAAAACCTAAATTTGTGTCTGATTTGGTCAGTAATGCCCTCAAGAGCAATAACTGGACAATCTGTGTTATCTGTGTTGAGGTTATTTACTATCCAAGCTTTGATTTAATTAAGACAGTCACTTAAAATGGATAACAAAAGAAAAAAAAAAAAAACAACAGGTAGAGTTAACTGACATGAGCATACAAGTTAATTATTTGCAAACTGCTGCTAATGTGACCTAATAGACAAAAATAACAGAACTGAACCCAGATCCTTGTGGACTGCAGTGTGTTTGGGGTCTCTGTCGTGCTAAAAATAAAGCAGCTACTAGACAACCTGCCTGGAAAGTGCGGTCAGATTTGGTGGACCAAAGTCTAACGACACTTTTCTGCATTCATAATTCCATCAATTTTTACAAAATCCCCAACACCACTGGCTGAAATACAGCCCCTAACCCTGACAAAACCTCCACCGTGTGACACTGTGATACCTCTCTCCTGGCCTCATCTGTACATACTGATTTGAACCAAAAATTTCAAACAAGATATGAGAAAGTCTGACTTCCTGGAAGCAAGAAAGGTTTCGCATAATACTATCATTTTTCATAAACTTCTAAAATAAGAAACAGGGCTTTTCAGGAGAAAATAGTTACTGATAAGAATGGGAAAACTGTTGCAACCTGACACCTCACCAGTAAAACCAGTGCTCTCTTTGCACCAGTCAAATCACTCTTCAAGACCCAGTGAGATCCCTGAAATCTAAGGCTTTTCTGGGTAAATCTGTGCCTTTTTTCATTGTAGTATAAGGTTTCATGGATGGAAACACTCAAGCACCTCAAAACTGAAACACAGAGCCACTACTGTTGACAACTAAATTTAGAATATGCTTCGATTTTAAAATAGAAAAGCCGACTGCTGCCACTGACTGCTGAGCCACTGCAGGCTCGAGTCAAAACAAACACTGCAACACCAGATTTAAGTGACTAACAAGTGTTCAAACAGAGGGTAGAACCTAATTAGTGAAATCACCTGCTGCACTGATGTGACAGACCTCCCTGGCAGAGCGTGATTTCAAACATTTGCTCAGGTTTTCTGTCCTGCTCTCAGACAGAGTCTGATTAGTGATTAGAGGTGAGGGGCTTTAAGTTGACATTTGTGAAGAAACAGCACCATCTCCTGGTCTTTGGGAAAACTTTAAAGGACAATTACCACTTTATTTGGCTGTTTTTTGGAAGCAGTTTTATACTTTTAGCAGCTGTTTCATTAACAAAATAAAATTGGGGTAATTTATTTAAAGATGAGCCAGCAGTATGCATCTACTGCTCTCTTAGAGGACAGGAATTTCCTTTAGAATCAGTCTGCTTATGGAACCAACCCCTCCATAAGCAAAATTCTTCCCTTCTTTCTGTAAGATAAAAAGCTAATCAGTACTCCTGCTCTATATCATATCCATATCTAAGTCAGGATTCCATAATTCCATTATTAAACTCACAAAGAGGTTCTTTCACCAAAGACTTCTGTCAGATAATTTAACTAATTGTTTAGCCTGTCTTTTATTTGAGTATTTCCTGATTTAAATAATGTTAGCATTGTAGACTGTATATGAGTTCTTATCAGCTAATGCTGGTAAGCTTCGATTGCAAGCTGCAACCAGAAACACAGATACCCACAATTTAGTGTGGGAAAAAAAACTGATAAAATACTGTAATTTTACTCACAAAACAGGCTTCTTAGATGGCCTGTACCACACAGCAAGCCATGTTATTTGTCAGATAATTGCAGTAAAATGCTCCAAAAGGCATCGACCACACAAACACTGTTGCAAGTTCCAGTGGCTCAAATTAGCAGAGTCATCACCTAATTTGTATAACTGGTTATTTGCATGTAGTTGTAATCGAGGCTGTACGAGAGAGGAACATCTTTGGAGAGACTAAAAGTGAAGAAAAAACACCCTAAATATGTTTAGAACTACAAATAAACTTTATGAAGTAACTTCATGACTTTAATGCTTTGCCTAGACCCACATTACATGAATCAATTTTGTCCCGTATTGTTTAATGTTAGAATATCAAATTTAATGAAAACATTGTCATGTGGGGTTGATTGCTCTACACTCAACCCTCCACCTTTATCTGGGCTGCTGTTGCCAATTTTTTGTGTAAGAAAACTTGCTGTTGGCTGTCTCAAAATTTGCTAATGCTAAAGTCCGAGGGAGACGGGAGGGCGGGAGTGGGGGTGGGGGTTGGGTCCCCCTCGGTGAACCGAAGGGAGGTCCGGGTGATACCAAAGTGTAGGAAGGAATTTAGTACAAACACGACGACAGCAGAGGATTTCAGGTTTCCGGTCTATCTCCAAAACTCTCCAAAAGTCACTGGAAAAAGTTGCTAAATTTGTCTCTAGATGCTTTTTGGGAAAAAAAAAGTCACTGGGGGCGTTTGAAAAGTTGTTAAATCTAGCAACAAAGTTGCTCAGTTGGCAACAATGCAGAAGCGAAGCCCAGCAAACAGCTACCAGCTACAATTGCCTGTGTTGCCACACCTGTGAATCAAAGCAGCCATCCCACTACCTTTACACAGTAACAAAAAAGGTGAGTTAGATTTAAAAAAAAAAAAAAAAAAAGCACCCATACAAAAATCAACTTTAGAGACCAATGCTGTCTTTTTGCCAGGCTGTAAAAGTTATATAATGACAAAGTCACTTCCTTTTTATCCTCTGCATCGTCAGTGACAAGCTCATAACTGCACAATCATTTTCCAAAAAATTAGGAGCTCTGACACAGTGAAAATGTGAAAGATTTCAGTGATGTAGACAGGAAACTATCTCAGCATGCCTGGAAACTACAAGTGGTAAGGTAGAATTACACCACGTGATCTTCTGTAATTTCACTGAACTGACCCTTTAAAGATTAATTGCTGTTTTTATGATCCTTCTGCAACGAGTCCACACAACCATTTCTCGTCTGTCTGCAACGATATTCTCTCAAGTAATCTAGTCCAGAGGAATCTCATTAACATCTGGTCTATGCAGTGATGTTGGTGCCAGGCACAGATTGTGTTCTATTTCCCTGCAGGTTATTGGCAACCCAATAAAATTATTTGCAATCTGAGCACTTGGTGCACTTGGGAACCCTTGCGGTAATTGCATTTCCTTTCTTGTTCACCGCTCTGTTTTATGTGTCCATCCATAAAACCCACCCAAGCAAAAAGGTCTAAAAATGAAAATGAAAGTTAGACGCCTAGAGTTATAACTGAATTACATCTCACTCTGATGGATTTACTTTTATGCTACTGTGGTAGCACAACTGAAAATATGGAGCCCAATTTTTTGATTTTGCCCAGAGAGATGCATGATGGATCCTTTTCATAAACCTAACAGCACAAGGAAACTGAACAGAACAATGGCTCAAATATGATGTAGAAACAGAGGATGCCAAAAATTTTATATTTCTAATGTTGGGAGAAATTAAACTTCTTTTTATAATAGCATTCATCAAATTGTTACAAAAGTGACATATTTTATTCTATATTTTCAGACTTAAAAATTGCAAAAATCTGTGCAAATTACCCCACAGCTGTCCTCAGGATGAGATCTTTCCCTCTCTTCTGAAAGATTTTTATGCACTCACGGTTTCAGTTGAGCAAATAAAATGTGAATAAGCTCATCTGGGATTCATTCAGTAATTACACTTATTAGAGTGTGCTTGTAATAGCAACATTGTGAGCTGCAGATCTCCTCTTGAACATATCCTTATGTCCTGGATTTTGCTTGAGTTTTTCTCCTGCATCTTTTGCACCACATTTGCAGGTATTTATCAAAGAAACTGCTCTCCGTGATTGTTGAGAGACTTTATAAATCATAAAGTTTTAAGACTCCACCCATAGGAAAAAAATCCAAAAACCCAATCCTGATTTATCTTGTTTCATTTTGCCTTCCAGGGCACCATATCCTTCCACCACTGCTATTTTCACTTGAAGAGCCTGGAGGTCCCATTCTGACACTTTGCCCTTGTACCTATATCTGCACATTAAATCCCCTCTACAATGTAGATACAGCAAACACTAAACCTCAGTTTCATTTTGGGGTTAAAGCCACGTGCTGATGCAGGATGACATGCTGGCATGCACCACGGTTCAAGTCATTTGCACCTGATGAGGACATTCATGTCATCTCTGTAAATGCCTCAGGTTACATAGACAGTCTTAACCTGGGGGAAATTTCACAGTGCAACCCAGCAGATGCTGTGTCACTGCTGACTTGATGCTTCTTTGGGTTTGGCAACTGTGGACTCCTCAGCTGATAACTGTTATTTGGTGTTTAGGTCATAGCCAGCGACCGAGTTCTCATCACCAGTGAGGATCCTGACCATTAAAGTCGGGTCAATCTGACACTGAAGGACGTGTGCTCTGTGTGCATGTTTGTGGGTCATGGTGAAACTTTAGATCTAAAAACAGTAGCTAGACTGGAAACAGTCCAGAAGGATGTAAGCAGATTACCTTTTTTCTTCTTACTGGCAGAGCTATGAAATGTTTTGACAGTCCTGCTGCAATAACACACTATCAGTTAAACTAAATGTGTACTTTATTCTTATACATACACAGCATGTACATTCTATATTTACATCATGAAGGTTAAACGCTTTTAGTTATAACTGAATTACATCTGCCCTCTCCCCTCTGTCCTCCTCTTGGATGGTTGTTCTGAATGGAATTTCTTTGTATGTAAAATGATTAATTTTGTTGTATGTATAATGACAATAAAGTTCTATTCTATTCTATTCTGTTCTATTCTATTCTATCATATGATCCAGTACTGTTCATGCAGGATGTGGGATGCAAGATGGGACAAAAGGGTTAGAAGCTCTCATATTCTAACTGGACCCACGTCTATGCATCATGAGTTAGAACAGTAGTGTTACACTCCTGTGAGATTCCAGACTGATATGCAGTTGTTGAGTAACCAATCAGATATGGTGGTGGCTGATAAGGAGAACAGTTGTAGTAGATGTGGAAATCCCAGCTGACTCTAACAGGGAAACATAGATTATACTTTTAGTTCACCATTTTGTATCATATCTCTGCAATTCCAATTTGCACAATGGGTCCATATATGATTGACAAAACTGTGGGAGAGAGGGGAAAATTATCCACTGGCACAAAAATCAGTAGAGTGGTAAACTAGAGGGAAATAAAATACTTTTCATAAACTAAACTTTTAATCTCAGTGCTTAGTGCTGAATGCCAAAATGCTAATGTTAAAGCTTCAAACACAGCTCAACAAATCAGTGGATGATGTCATTTTGGCTACATCCATCTTTTTCATATTAAATGTATTGGGGTTTATTGGCACCAGACAGTGTGCACAAAAATCTAGCCGCCGTTTACAAAGTACAATATTTACTGTGTTAATAGCTAATTTATATATTTGCAGTTTATTTGTTTTTGGTTAACAATCCCTGTTTTAATTGTCTGTCATGACCCTGAAATCAAACATGTATACTGTCTACTAAAACTTACTATTTTTAGGAAAGTTTATTGAAAAGGCCGCTTATCAGCAATACTTTATAGTGCTGTTAGGGTTATATCACCACTTGTTGCTTTGGACATTTTGTGGATATTTCCCAAATGTCCACAAAATGTGATTTTCCTGAGAAAAACTCCAAGAGCTCTACTTACACATTAATTATTGTTTCAGCACTCATATGTTGTTACACTCGGGGCTGTGAACAAGTACAACAGATAAAGGGAGAAAAGTAGTGCTGTATACTGGCAAGTGGCACTGAGAGGAGGAAAAGGAGAGATTTTCAGGGAGAGAGAGAGAAAGAATGAGAGAATCAGGTGTATATGCCTGTGTGTGTATACACATTAAACATATTTGTATCCCTATTAAAAAAAACATGATAAAGGTAAAAAAACATGATAAATGGTTGCTTCTTTATTCATTTAATAGACAATTTAAGCTTTCAATGAAACTGAATCGTGATGGTTAATGTTTTCAGTAAAGTATAGTACTCTCCATTGAGAACTATTCTACATATATGGCCA
The DNA here is from genome assembly GCF_007364275.1 of Archocentrus centrarchus. NCBI lineage: Eukaryota > Metazoa > Chordata > Actinopteri > Cichliformes > Cichlidae > Archocentrus > Archocentrus centrarchus. The sequence goes on from NC_044348.1 coordinate 185,772, forward strand.
CATTCCTGTATGATATGTCTAATTACTGAAAAATCAAAAAGCCCGATCATTAAAACAAGTTGGTGAGGGCCCAACAAACATTTGTGGGGTCTGTAACTGGATGATCTGGCCGTGGGGACTACTTTCTGTCAGTTGGTTGTTATAAATCTGAATGAACAAAGCATGTGGAGTTCATCGAGGGTCCATGCTTGGAACCATTCTATTTAACATTTACATGCTCTTTGTTGCTCAGATAATATAACATTATAATATCTGTTACCATAGTTATGCAGATAACATGCAACTCAGAAGAGACAGAAGTGGCTGTTTTTGGCCCCAGGGAAATAACTATGAAGAATAAATGTCGATTTAAATGAACTCATGACTGATAAAAAAAACGCACTTCCTTAATAATTGAGCACAACTAAAACCATTATGTGATTTAATTTAGGGCTCAAAACTTTACTAATTGAAATGGTTAATCATTTGTTTCAATCCCTTGTTTGACTTTAATTTTTGTCTTAAAATCTTATGTTGATATCCTGATTTTGTTTTTCTGTTTTTTTTTTTTGTCTTATGTAATTTCTCTCTCACACTGCTTCAGTAATACATCCTGAATTGTCTTGTGTTTTAATAGTGTTAAGCAAATAAATTTGAGATGGCTTGAAAGTGATGTTACTGAGACTTCTGTTTGCAACAGCTGCAACAATATAAACTGCATCGAGTGGACTAATGGCTTTGCAAACTAATGACCTGTTTGAATTTGAATGGTATATTACTCCATATTTAATTAGTTCATATCAGACTCTCCTGACGGGGGAAAAAAACATTCAACTATGAAATAAAATCACCTGTCCTTATATAATGCCATGCATGTTAAAGAGTGTCTCCATTATGTGCAAACATTTACGATCATACATCAGTATGAATCAGAATCCACAGACTCCCCATCATTCATCCACTCAAAAAAAATAAAAAATCCATACTGCTGAATGAGACTTTTCATTGAGAATAAATCTGATACTTTACCATTGCTCTGTGTTTGGATTTAAGAAAAAGTGTTTATTGTACTGTGACGCTGGAGCATTGGTGCATCACTAATCCCACCACAACATTAAGAACAGAGAGAACCTTATTGCAGTGTATGGTAATTTGTAGCTCAGTGTAATTAAATGACACCACCTACTGAAAATTAAAGGGATTCTAAATGACTAAAGTGAAAATGGTCACAAACTAAGGTTTTTCTCTGTACAGAGAACAGTGTGTCTTTCAAAACTTTCTTTTGATGTGATGAGCCAAAAGTTTTGTATTTTCTTCACTCTTGATGCTCATTCGCCACATTTCTATCCACAACAGGTGCCAAAAAAAGCTCTCCTAAGCCCATTGTACACCAGCTGCTCAGCATCAGATGGCAGACACACAAGGTTAGCTCCTGAATACAGCAGGGGATTTAACAAGTCACATATTTCCCTTGGGAGGTGTGCAGACCAAAAGAATATTGGATTTACGTTTGTCATGGGGTCAGACACACAGCTACAAATTAACGCTGCTATCTGACTGTTTGCAAACATGCTGGCAATCATTTTACAAGATGATAACATGCACTCATCTGGTTCCACTTGTTTCCCTCTTCTCGAATGGTCTGAAAAATCGATTTTTTTTTTGCCAAGGTCAATTTTATAAAAGTATATACTCAGATGTGAGTGTCATCCATCGTTTCACTGTTAACTCATTTTCCATCCCCGATACAGTTGGCTAATCAACTTTTCAGGGTTAAAATCCTTTGCAGCAGTAAATGGTGGAAACCAATCAATTATATTCATATTTATAACATTGACCCTTGTTAACCAGTACTTGAAAGCACTAGCTCACAGATTTTCCTTCATCCTGACCTTAATTCGTTTTGGGATTTACCAAATCTCTAATCGACTGTAAATGTGAAGATACACAAAGAGCCTGTGGGGCATTATGAGGGGGCATCAGTTATACTGGTTTATTTTATAGAAAGGTTAAAGGTTAACAGCTAAGCTCCCAGATGTCCTCTGGACAGACACTTAATGACCCTTTCCATCTGTCCGAGAACACCAACATACAAAGAGGCTGAAAACATTTTGTAAAACCTTGCTGTACATTTCTCTATATATCTTGGAAAATATAAAAAGCATGCTGACTTTTGAGCAATATCAACCTAAAGGGTGATTAGAAGAAACCCCTTCTGATAACTGTTTGAAATAAATTACTCCACTGTAATGGTGATCATCTACAAGTGGCCTAAATTTCAAATGTCAATTAGTCCAGGACTGAATGCTCCAGTAAATTCAGTCCATGGGTTGTGGCTAATGCAAAAAAGGAATAAAGACTTCTAGAACACTAAAATTTGATGACAGGATCCCCGGGTAATAAATCTTGCTGTGTGACATAACCCTGTTTTTTCAGATGCCATATAGCTGTCACAGTGTCACCCACCACATACTCACTGGTGAAGAACATGAAATAGTTCATCAGCAGATCAAAAAGTATTTTGTAAACCAACAGGAGTATTTTAAAATCAAGCTTCAGAAAATAACCTGGGTTCTTTGATGGTACACAGGTGTGTCTGATTAACATGACTTTGTGACTTTCTGAAACAATGCCTGCACATCCTACTGCTACCCATCTTTGCTAATCGAGACAGATTGCCTGAGTGTGCTTGATGCAGACCCTGTTAACATCTCTGTTTTACTACAATATGGCTTAGTCTTTGAACTTGGCACATCATTGTTGTCGTTCAGATGGTTGATCTCTACTGTCACTGTCACACCTACATGTAAACCATACTCCACCCACTGATTTTTGCCCCGTCCCATGCTTTCCTTGTGGTCTGACCTTCCTAGACCTACTCTCTTGGTTGGTAAGCCCACCATATGCTGGAATGCTCAAACACACCATCGCAGCAAACTCTTGGAAAAAACACCAAGACGGAAATGCTGCTGATCTCTGCATTTATGTAAATGTCTTTCAAGGCTTTTGTGTCGTGGTTGAAATCCTGCTGCAGAATGCATAGATTTTGTATGACTGCATGCCTAAGGGGACAAAAGTTCAGTGGCTTTTGACACATGAAGGGTTTTTTTTTTCATATTAAAACATAGTTATATACGGAATGTCTTTCATGCCTAGAAATATAATTCACTGATATTTTCAGTCATTCATTAATTTGACTGAACACCTGAGCATGGAGGTAGTTATCTCAGAGTAAACACAGGAATGATCAGTGAGAGTATTATCAGGCACCACCGCCTCAGAAATATTAAAACACAGAGAGGATTAACTCCAGCATGTGCCCCTAATTATGTATGGTGGTTGATCAAATGCATCACCCACCAGTCCATTGAATCAGAATACAGTTCTTTGTGTTGCTGTCCTGGGGTTGCCAATATGACATGTACACACAGTGAAAATCAATGCATATTGTAGACAGTTGTTCATCAAAGGCAAATGAACACAATTTGTAGATTTGATTGACCTTCTCCTCTGTGAATCGCCATCTTATTGTGGTGAAGGGATTTGTGTGTCCCAGTGATAACAGGAGTTATCCCGGGCTCACCTCAGTGCATGGCCTGGGGTCTGGAATCAGTCTCCTGGAGAGGTGCTGAACTCTGTTCCAGTCTGGAGTTGCCCTCAGTGAGAGGCGGCAAGCTGGGGTGGGTATTCTTGTATCCCCTCGGCTTGCTGCCTATATGTTCGAGTTTTCACTGGTAGACGAAAGGTTTGCTGCCCTGCGTCTTCAGGCCAGGGAACAGGTCCTGACTATTGGTTGCACTTATGTGCCAAATGACAGTTCAGAGTATCCAGCCTCCTTGGAGTTGCTGGGTGGGGTGCTCAAGGGTGCCCCATCCGGTGACTCCATTGTCCTACTGGGAGACTTCAACGCTCACATGGGCAATGACAGTGAGACCTGGAGAGGCGTGATTGGGAGGAACGGCCTGCCCGATCTGACTGTTATTGGACTTCTGTGCAAACCACAGTTTGTTTATAATGAACACCATGTTCAAACATATGGATGTCCATAAGTGCATGTGGCACCAGGACACCCTAGGTCACAGGCCGATGATTGATTTTGTAATCGTATCATCAGATCTGTGGCTGTATGTTCCTGAAACTCGGGTGAAGTTATCAAGAGATCATCACCTGGTGGTCAGTTGGATCAGGTGACGGGGGAGGATACTGGACATGGCACATCTAAACGTATTGTGAGGGTGCACTGGGTACGCCTGACCGAGGCCCCAGTCTGTGAGATCTTCAACTTCCACCTCCAGCAGAATTTCAACAGCATTCCAAGAGAGGCTGAGAACACTGAGTCCCAATGGACCATGTTGTGCACCTCCATTGTTGAGGCTGCCGCTCAGAGCTGTGGCTGCAAGGTGGTTGGTGCATGTTGTGGTGGTAAGCCCCGAACCAGATGGTGGTCACCAGAGTTGCAGGGAGCCATCAAGCTAAAGAAGATCCTGATTGGCCTGTGGGACTCTGGAGGCAGGTAACAGGTACGAGCAGGCCAAGCAGAACACAGCTTGGGTGAAACAAAAAATCAGGTGTGGGAGGAGTTTGGTGAGGTCATGGAAAAAGACTTTCAGACAGCCTTGATTCTAGCAAACCGTCAAGAGACCCAGGAGAGGAAAGAGGTGCTGGGGAGAGAGAGATCTGGGCTCCTCTGCTTAGGCCCTGGATAATCAGAAGAAAATGTATGAATGATCTGACCTTGATTTTTGGCTTGTGTATATAAAGAAATACAATTGAAAATAATGTTAAACATGCATCATCATGGAAATGATTAATCCTCCAATGAATATGTCAGTTTTTGATACTCTTAAATGATGATTACCCACACCAGTTTAAATAGTTTCTTCTATTGCCCATTCGCCACCAAATCAAATCCAGCCAGTAACTCTTTGCATAATCTTGCTGCCAGACAAACAAACAGCAGTGTTTGACAAACAGATGGCAAATCTGAACATCATCTGTTTACAAGTTTTGATTTAATCCTCTGATTTAATCTACCATAACTATAATATGAATTAATATAAATTCTGTAACACACTTAAAATATAATACATATCAGGGACATTGAGAGGGGCACGACAAGACTCCGCCCTATAACAGCATTTTAATCCATCTAAAGCATGTAAACTTTTTTCTGATTTGCCGTGCATTTGAAACTTCAGGTAAAACAACAGAAACAATAAGGCCGCTGCTGAGATTACATCACAGAACAGAACAAATACAGGTGCAGGATGAAGAGAAAAGAGCAAAACAGTGATACAGAGGCAATTGTGTATCAAGTAAAAATAACAAAGGGCAGCAATAAGTGTGAGTATGGAGAAATATAAAAGAGGCTATTGAAATATCTACACAAAGAATCTATTAGCTTTAGGACAGCAATGATTGCTGTCCTAAATATAATATATCATTAGAAACATATTTTTACCAGTTACAGGAGCAGAGCTGAAAAATATTGTGATGAGTAAAGAAGAAATACATTTCTGTGGACATGAGCATCAATGTCCCTTTCTCGCTATCTCCCCACTATCTTTCTATCTACCTCCCTCCCTACCTCAGTACCTTGATCCCTATCTTCCTCACTATCACCCTCCCCATCTCCTTCCCTCTTTCCCTCCATATCTTCCTCCCTATCTCCATCCATCCATTTCTCCCTCCCACTCCCCTTCTCTCTATTGCTTCTTGCCTTCCCCATCTCCCTCTGTATCCCTCTCCCTCCATCTATGTCTTCTTCCCCCTCCCTTCTTCCCTATTTGCATTCTTCTCTCTCTTTTCCCTGTCTCCCTTCTTATCTCCATCCTTTCCTCCATCCCTCCTTTCCTCCCTTCCTCCCTTCTTCTGTCCCCTTGTTCTCCCTCCTTTCTTCCTCCCCCATCTCCCCCAATATATCTCTGTTTATGCCCATCTCCCTCTTCATCGTCCTCCCTCTCTATCTCTGTTCTTATCTTTCTTCCTATCTTTAACCCTAATCACCTCCCTCCCTGTTCTCTTCTCACTGTATCTTCTTCCCTCCCTGTCTTCCTCCCCCCGACGTTTCACCCCATCTCTCCCCTTCTAAGTGGATTATAACCTGTTCATTTGACTAATTAATTTGATACATTTTTGCACAATTTTACACATGATTTCCATATCAGCATTTCATGTTTCCTTCTTTTTACTTGCCCAGGTGTGAAAGTAACATAGTTTATCAATGTTTTGCAGTGGCAAAATCTCCAGTGACGTGATGAAAAACACAATTCTTCAAAACAAAAAGAACACTTGAAGAAAAGTGGCCTCTACGGGTTTTGTTTCTATCCATGTCTCCTGTGCTGTTTTCCTGACACGCTGAGGTGCTCTTCACCACTGACACTGAACCTGCTGAACCTACTGAAATAAATGAGGCAATGGGGAAGAATCCTCATTTCTTTTCTATCAGATTAGACCTGATTAAACTAGTGTAATCACACACACACACACACACACACACCCCGACCCTGAACAGGATAAGCGGAAGTGAATGATGGGTAGATGGATGGTTTTAAAAGTCAACCTGTCCTTTACCCTTTGGTTCTGTTTAGGAGAGAGGTCAGAAAAAGGTGATTTAAGGTAACACTTTATAATATGGCTTGCTGACAAAAGCCCATAAGTTCCAGGACAAAGGCTGTAAGTGCACGTATTTTGCAAGGATGTACCCTGTAAGTACATTTAAGTTCTGCTTAACTTTCAGGACTTAGTCTCGGAAATTATGGCCTTAGTTCCAGAGCTCACGGCCTTAGTCCTGGGATTTCCAGCTTAGTCCCAGAACTTACGGACTTGGTTCTGGAACGTATGGCTTTAGTCCTGAAATATATGGCCTTGGTCCTGGAAATAACGGCCTTAGTCCTGGAAAGTAACAAAAACAAGGAAGTATTCGAAAAGCTTTGTGTCCATGGGAACTAAAATTTGTGTAAAGCACTTTCAAAAATGGACCATGCCTAAACTTAACTATAAAACTTGATGTTCTTTTAGTATGTTTGTACAGTTATGGTCAGTAATTTTTCTAAATTATGGAGAACAGCCTCAAAAAATACCTACAATAAAAGTAAAGTAAAAGAAAAAAAAAAGTTGTCTCAAGTTGTCTAACCTTGTTTCAAAATCACATAAATGCATGCTGCAATTTTCTGGTGGATAATTTGCCCCATTTGGTCTGCACGTCCCTGCCTCTGACCCACCACCGCCCACTTTTAGCACATTTTGAAATGGTCTACAGCAATCAGAGAGCTCCTTACATTGCACCGCATGGCTAATTTGCATTAGCATTGTGTTTTCCAAATCAGTACAAGGACCAAGAGGAAATGGAACTGAAACAGAAGAGAAAAAGGTCTGTATTTGATGTTTGATCCATTGACCTGTTTTTCTTTGTAAAATGCATTTTTAACAAGATTTTGAAAATCTGTTCATTTTGAATTAGATTTTTTTAATGTGGCTTTAATTGACTGAATATTATTTATAATTCCTCTTTTTATTGACCATTAAATAATGAAATAATTATTTTTATTAATATAGCAATAATTAAAATACGTTAAAAATGTATTTGTAAATTAATTTACTAATTTTTTTTATTGCAGAATTGAAATGCTTTATTGTGATTTGCGTGTCTCCTGGTCCTCCACATAATAATACTACACACGTCATGCATAAACATACTTTGTGTGTAACTGGGACACGCAAGCAGCTTTGACAAAAGGCATTATTTTACAGTGTGGTAATGAGAGTGGCTTGCAACTGCTGGTATCAGATCACAATTTTTCCATATGTTCCTATGCTAGCATTTATCCAGAACCAGTTCCACACATTTTCACCAAAGCTGAAAAACACTGACATCAGTGGCAATGGGTGAGGCTACAACAAGAAGTTCATTGATGATGTGCAGATTCCATCAGCTACAACTTTCTTCCATGAATATTGGTGAGACTTTGACAAAGAAAGGTTCAGTTATCAAACCTGTTAAAATGTTGGCCAGTTCTCAAAAAGCCCCAATCATAACTCTCTTGAACTACCGGCTGCTACATGCTGATAACATTACTTCTTATACACACAGGTCAAAAACAGCAACAGTACAGCTCCAACTCTCATCAGTTCACCACAAGAGCAGTGGAGGTTGGTATTTGGCTCTTGTCAAAGAATCTCAGTCAAAGAGGGAATCTTCCACTGTTGCTTTGAAGATTTGACTGTCATGGAGAAGCTCAACTGATCACCTTGTGGGAAATGGTTGTATGAGCTATTTGATTCCAAACAGGACACAATGAGCGTTTTATCTGAAGATATTGGCATTTAAAGTGACATGTACCCTGGATTATTATAACTAATGTAGGAATATTCTTTATTTCAGATGGCCTAAAATATGCAATCTGTACAAATGTAGCCAGTGATTGTTAATCATGCTATTCAGATTAAAATCAACAGAAAAGAGTTTGCTCATTTCTTGCAAGCAGATGCATCTTTTGTGGTCTGTGGCTGCTATAGCTGTATGTGCATAAAAAACAAAAAACAAAACAAGCTCCATGTACTGTAAAAATACTTTCTCAAAAAATTCTTCAAAGTCAAGAATTAATTTCAGTGGCTGGTCCATATGTATAACGTTCTGTAATTACTGGTTTGGCCCAGATCTAAAGACACACAGAGGTGATCGTGTATCTCTTACTAAAGACCCTCAACATTATAGACAAAGCACAATAATGAGTTTTATTTGTTTTTGTGCTTCACCTGATCCACTACAGCTGCCAGTTTATTATCTCTGAATCACGTTGTCTAGTTGGGTACTCAATATTTACAGATAGATCACATTACCTGGATGTGGAGTGGAAACAGTTTTCTGTCTGCTGTAAACAGGTACTGTATCTCTACTGTGCTTGACAACTGTATTAACCTTTATCAGCAGGCTGGCACGACTTTAAAGAGAGTAAGGTGGGTCACTCGGCCTGTAAGTGAAGTCACGAGGCTGAAAATAAACAGGACAGAGTGAATGTGGTTTAACAGATTTAATGCTGAAAAAAGAAATAAATAAAATAGTCCATACTGAAACTTCACTGGACTGCTGACAACAGCAGCAGCAAAAACAAGTTCAGCATGCAATAATTTTAAGTTATAATTAACAATGCAAATTTGTAGATTACTTCTCAGGTTAGGATATAGCTTTAATAACAGCTCCAACAATGTTTCCAGGTGTTGAAGAGTATAAAGCCTTTAGTGCTGATAAGGAGAGTTATGTGAAGTCTGACACCTACCAGCTAAAACAGAAAGAAAAGCTGATTCCTGGCCAGCCTTTGCTTTGTATTTTGTTTTAGTGCATTAAAGTTTTTCATTTTGATTTTATTCCTGCTTTCCACACAACCCTACATGACAGATGAAGTCCACTGAAGAGATGAGAGCAAAGTGGAGATGTTTGGCCATAATTCACTGCACCATATCTGATGAAAAATCAACACCACATACACTCCTGCATGTTCCCCTGATCTAAATCCGATTGAGAACATTTTGGGATGGATTGCAAGGGAAGTTTACAAAAATGGACATCAGTTCCAGACAGTGGATGCCCTTCGTGAAGCCATCTTCAACACTTGGAGCAATGTTCCCACTAGCCTCCTGGAAACACTGGCATCAAGCATGCCTAAACGTTTGTTTGAAGTGACCAACAAGAATGGTGGAGCTACTCATTACTGAGTCCTTTTTTTGACACTTTGATTTCTGTTTTGAGGGGGTTTCGGGTTTTTTTTTTTGAGCTATGGTCTTAAACTTTTGATCAGCTGAAAAAGTCATGTTTGAGTGTAAATGCAGTTTTCAAGAAATTCCCTGCTCAAAAGTTTTTGTCTCTTGCACCGATTTCTTCTTTCAGCATTGTGAAGCTCTACTTAGAACCTTCTTAAGATCCAATAGTGCAAAATGCAAATTCTTGCAATTTTTTTAACTGGTCTTAAGATTTTGATCAGGAATGTATAGAATAGAATAGAATGCCTTTATTGTCATTATACAGGATGTACAATGAGATTGGAGATTGGTATAAGCACAAACACATCATACCAGCAGTCAAACACGACAGTGGAAGGCTGATGGTTTGGACTTAATTAAGTCAACCACAAAACCCTTTGTATACCAAAGTAATCCAGAGCTAGCTCATGCTATACAGTATGACAATGATCCCATCAAATCTACAACAGAATGGCTGAAAAAGAAAAGAATCAATATGCTGCAATGGCCCAGTCAAAGTCCGGACCTCAACCCATTTGAAATGCTATGGTGGGACCTTCAGAGCACTGTGCTTAAATGAATGCCTGCAAACCTCAATGAACTGAAGCAATGCTGTAAAGAAAAATGTGCCAAAATTCCTCCACAATGCTGTGAAAGATTGATAATGTCTTGCAGAAAACAAATACTTCGTCTTATTGCTGCTAAACATGGTGCTACAAGCTACTGAGTCATGGGGTATACTTATACTTAGTTTTTCATAGGACTGGATGGCTGGCTGGATGGATGGAAATCAATCTACACCTAAATAGATGTTAATAGCCATTAAATGCGCATGTTGAGAATAAGAATCATTTGTATGATTAATTACTGGATATCATACCTTGCTGCCTGTTTGCTGTAATTAAAAACAGAAACTTTTCATCCACTCTTGACTGACTTGTTTGTTTTAACTGTAGGGGAAGCATTACAGTGCTGAATGTTAGCTTTCGCTTCCCCAAAACTTGAAGGAGCCAAAGAACTTTTAAATAAGCTCTTCAGTCTTTTATGGCTCTGTGGATTAGGAGGACGAATGAAAAGCATATATCTACTGGCTGCAGGCCATGTGCTTTTCACCATTATATATCTGAAGTAAGCATGGCTTTTGTTACAGTTGGACTGTTTGCTTTCATTTTTCACAGTTTGTGGCTAAATACAGAAAGCATTACGAATGGACTGCATTTTCTCAAAGCTGTGTTTAAATGTGTTCAGTAGTGGGGTGCACAGGCTCCAAAAAGCAAGAAATAAAACTTTATAAATGTCCATTTCTAAAATAATTTGAAACTCTGTTTGCTGTCTTTATATGCATCTATAAATGTTTGGCATTCATGCTGACTTATTTTGCTTTGGTCTGTTTTCACTTTGGGCTTAATAAGCATGTGGCACTTGGCTCCACCCCAAGCAGCATGAGTCAGCAGAGGGTCTCCATAAACTTTTAAAAGCCAAATTCCTGCCAGGAGTTCCGTGCAGCAGCTGTTTTATGGCTTCAACAGGGGGAAATGAAAATAACTATTTGCCATTCACTGGGAAAATATTCTGCTTCAATGTCTGACCTATTTTTAAATAATAATAATAATTTTCATATTAACAATCAGCCAAATAAATATTGTGAAAGGGGCTTCCCGCAGTCAGGAAGATAAAGTTCACTATCTCACTGTATCTGCAGCACTATGAGGGTTTTAAAGCCTATTTTGAGTCATTGCTTTGGTTTTCCAGCACATTTTCATTTTAGTAATCACTGTACTCTACTCAGCATAAAACAGCAGGCAGAGTTGGCGGCCCACCGGTGGATATGGTAGAGCATCTAGAAGGTTGTACACTATTTGGACAGACGTATTGGACCACATCTCTTAATTTTTGAATTCAAGTGTTTCAGTGCAGTCACAGCTAATACAAAATGAGAGCAAACTTCCAGTTTGTTTTTTATTTGTTTGTTGTTGTTTTTTCTATTTGATTAAAATAAAAATAATCCAAAATGCTCCATTCAAGAACATGACTATCACAGCCAACTTTAGATGAATGAAATGTTTACTTACTTAGTTTGCACCTTTCAATTGTTTTTGTTTGATTGCTTGGGGTGGCTGTAGCTTAGTAGGTAGAGCAGATCACCTATTGATCGGAAGGTCAGCGGTTTGATTCCTGGCTACTCCAGGCTACATGCCAATGTATCCTTGGGCAAGATACTTAATCCCAAGGTGCTCTCCGACGCAAACGCTGGTGTGTGAATGTTAGATAATTAAAGCACTTAGCTTAGATAATATTGGAAGTGCTTGTATGTGCATGGGTAAATGTAAAATTTGTTGTTTAAGTGCTTTGAGTGCTCAGACTGAGTAGAAAAGTGCTATATAAATACTAGTCCATTTGTTTTGTTTTTAACTGGATTTGAGTAAAAACGTGTTTCCTTTGTTGCAGACAACAAGGTGAAACTCTAAACACTAATGTGTAGAGAAGTACTTAATTCTACCAACACATTGAGAATTCTAATGAGACAGTAAACATTTTAAGCATAAAAATTCAATGAAAGTTAGAGTTCTAAAATTAAACTAAGAATTCAGAGGTTAAAATCAGAATTGTGATGAGACAACCAGTTTTCTAAAATGACAAAGAAATAGAATTGTGAGAACAAAGTCAGAATTCTACCAACACATTGAGAATTCTAAGCTCAAAGCCAGTATTCAAAGATCATATTCAGAATTGTGAGAACAATGTCTTAATTCTAGAAGCACTCTGAGAATTCTAATATCAAAGCTAGTATTAAAGAAAGATCAAATTAAGAATTGTCAGAACAAAGTCAGACTTCTACCAACACATTGAGAATTCTAATGAGCCAGTTAAAATTTTAAGAGTAAAAATTCAATGAAAATTATTGCTCTAAAATTAAACTCTTAGTTCTGGCGCTGCACAAGCAGGAAGCCCGTTTCAGCAGCCCTGCACTAATTCCATGCTTTTTTCTCATGTTGTTTAGTATTAGATGTGGTTTTTGTGTTTCTGTATCTTCTACTCTTTTTCCCCACAAGGCAGCTGACTTTCCTCTGGAAAACTGGACCTGCTGCAGTTCGCCTACCGGCTGGCATCAGGGTGGATGACGCCATCATCTACCTCCTGCACCGAGCTCTGACCCACCTGGAGAAGCCGGGCAGCACTGTGAGGATCATGTTCTTTGATTTCTCCAGTGCTTTCAACACCATCCAGCCAAGACTTCTGAGGGACAAGCTGGAGCTGTCAGGAGTGGACCACCACATGTCCCATTGGATACTGGACTACCTCACTGACCGCCCACAGTACATGAGGACACAGGGCTGTGTCTCTGACAGGCTGGTCTGCAGTACGGGGGCCCCACAGGGAACTGCGCCGGCACCATTCCTTTTCACCCTCTACACTGCAGACTTCTCCATCAGCTCCCCACGCTGCCATCTGCAGACGTTCTCTAACAACTCTGCCGTAGTTGGCCTCATCACAGGTGAGGATGACGCAGAGTACAGACAGTGGACTCAAGACTTTGTGGACTGGTGCCAGCGGAAACACCTCCTGATCAACGCTGCTAAAACCAAGGAGCTGGTGGTGGATTTCCGCAGGCGCAGACCCACCACACTGACACCGGTGAACATTCAGGGAGTGGACATTGAGATAGTGGACTCTTATAAGTACCTGGGTGTTCACCTGAACAATAAACTGGACTGGACTCACAACACTGATGCGCTTTACAGGAAGGGTCAGAGCAGACTCTACCTGCTGAGAAGGCTGAGGTCTTTTGGAGTGCAGGGGGCACTCCTGAAGACCTTCTACGACTCTGTAGTAGCATCAGCCATCTTCTATGCAGCAGTATGTTGGAGCAGCAGCTTATCTGCAGCTGAGAGGAAGGGGTTAGATAAGCTCATCAAGAAGGCTAGCTCTGTCCAAGGATGTCCTCTCGACCCAGTGCAGGTGGTGGGAGACAGAAGGACTCTGACCAAAATAACATCAATGATGGACAAGGTCTCCCAAACCATGCATGAGGTTCTTACTGAACTGGAGAGCTCCTTCAGTGACAGACTGTTGCACCCTAAATGCACAAAGGAGTGTTACTGCAGATCCTTCCTCCCAGCAGCTGTAAGACTTTATAACCATCACTGCTCCCAACAAAACCACAATCAATGGCATGCACATATTGCATGATAACATAAAGTATATTGTAAATAGCCTGTCTTGTTCAAGGTTCAACACACAGGCACACCATGCACATTTTTCAAGTGAACCCAAAACTGGTATATTTCTGTACAGTATATATTATTATTATTATTATCATTATTATTATTGTTAATATTGTCCTATTTCTCATATATATATATATATATATATATATATATATATATATATATATATATATTAGGGGTGGGACTTTAACGCGTTAATTTCGATTAATTAATTACGGGGAAATTAACGCGTTAAAAATTTTAACGCATTTTAATCGCACTTTGCACCGTGGAACGTTTCTCAGTGCACGAGTTCCCGGCATACAGATTATATCGACGCACAATGTCCAAATTAGGGGCCGAATCCTGCGAAGGACCCGGCCCACGTCTTTCGCAGCCCACGAACACCACAAAGGCCGGAAGTGAGCAGCTAGCCTTCATATCAGCTGCCGTCACCTCTGCGTAGCTCATGTCGCCTAGCAACCGTGAGTGTGAAGCACAGCTGTGTAAAAGCAGCTGTTAAACGGAGAACAAACTTTTTCTCCTTTTTGTGGTTTAATTTTAAATCTTTAATTCAAAATAAGCTGTTAAAACAAGCATAACACATTTCAACATCAAGGAATACAGCTGAGAGAATGATTAATTTCCAACTATAACAAGTGAGACATTAATGTTGAATAAAACTATCCAGTTATGATGCTTAACTTTAATTTCAGGAGTTTGCTTATCACAGGAGCACTTCCACCCTTCGTTGGTCTGTGTAGTAGACTGGTGGGAAAATGAACAAAATTTTGAAGTTTAAGCTTATGTATATTGATTCATTCATCAACTAAACTTAAATTAATATTTCTCATGTCAAATATTGAAATGCGATTAAAATGCGATTAATTTCGATTAATTAATTACAAAGCTTGTAATTAATTCGATTAATTTTTTTAATCGAGTCCCACCCCTAATATATATATATATATATCAAGGTAAATTTTTTATATCTGTGGCTGCTGTTACACCTAAATTTGCCCTCTGTGGGACAATAAAGGCTGTTTCTTCTTCTTCTTCTTCTTCTTAAACTAAGAATTCAGAGGTCAAAATCAGAATTGTGATGACACAACCAGTTTTCTTAAATGACAAAGAAATAGAACTGTGAGAACAAAGTCAGAATTCTACCAACACATTGAGAATTCTAAGCTCAAAGCCAGTATTCAAAGATCATATTCAGAACTGTGAGAACAATGTCTTAATTCTAGAAGCACACTGAGAATTCTAATATCAAAGCTAGTATTAAAGAAAGATCAAATTAAGAATTGTTAGAACAAAGCAAGAATTCTACCAACACATTGAGAATTCTAATGAGACAGTGAACATTTTAAGAGTAAAAATTCTAAGAAACTGAGAGTTCTAAAATTGTGAGAATAAAGTCAGAAGTCTAGCAACACATTGAGATTTCAAAGATCAAAGCCAGTATTCAAAGATCCAATTCAGTATATTGACATTACAGTCAGAATTCTAGCAACACATTGAGAATTTTCAAATGAAAGCCAGTATACAAAGATCAAATTCAGAATTGTGAGAACAAAGAATTCTACCAACACATTGAGAATTGGTAGATCAAGCCAGATATAACTATATGATTTCATTATGTGACTGTATGGTGTCATTATAAGTGACTATATGCTGTCATTATATGTGACTTTATGGTGACGTTATAAATGACTATATGATGTCATTACATGTGACTAAATGATGTCATTATAATATGATTATATGTGACCATTTGATGTCATTATGTGTGATTATATATAACTATATGACGTTGTCACAGGCTGGCTCAAGGACCGTAACAACAAATGAGGGGAGGCAAAGGTATAGGCCAATCAGATTAGTTTTATTGAAAAGTAAACAAATCAAAAAGAAAGATAAATATGGGATGTGAATATGTCAGTATGTCCTGTGTATGCAGTGTATGAGTGATTGGACATGTATGTGGAAATCTGAATGAATATTGCAACCCAAAACCAAACCAGAACAAAAGATAAATCAAGGTTACCTGGAGGAGCAGAGAGGGGAGAATGATTAGTAGAGCCCTGCTTAAATTAGCCCAGGTGGCTCCAATTACTCAAGGTCAGAGGAGGGGCCATGACATTGTCATTATATATAACTATATGATGTCATTTTATGTGATTATATGTCATTATATATAACTATATGATGTCTTTATATATAACTGTATGATTTAATTATATATAACTGTATGATGTCATTATGATGTCATTATATATAACTATATGATGTCAGTATATATAACTACATGATGTCATTATAAGTGACTATATTGTACGATCAAGGCTGGTATTCCAAAATCAATTTCAGTATATTGACAACAAAGGCAGTATTCAACCAACACATTGAGAATTCTAATGAGACAGTAAACATTTTAAGAATAAAAATTCAATGAAAGTTAGTTCTAAAATTAAACTAAGAATTCAGAGGTTAAAATCAGAATTCTGATGAGACAACCAGTTTTCTAAAATGACAAAGAAATAGAACTGTGAGAACAAAGTCAGAATTCTACCAACACATTGAGAATTCTAAGCTCAAAGCCAGTATTCAAAGATCATATTCAGAATTGTGAGAACAATGTCTTAATTCTAGAAGCACTCTGACAATTCTTAATTTGATCTTTCTTTAATACTAGCTTTGATATTAGAATTCTCAGTGTGCTTCTAGAACAATGTCTTAAAGAAAGAGTCAGCACATTATACTTTATATTCAGGCTGGTTTTTTAAACCCTGCTTCATTTGAAAAGGATTGTATCCTCATAAAACACGAAACTGAGGTGCAGACCTTCAAAATGTATTTACTCTCAGTGACAGCAGCCAGTCTCCACTGGCCTGAAAGTCATGTGAAACCACCCCAGCTGAATTTGTTTGAAGGTCTTTTTGTTGGACACACTCCAGTTACAATGAAGAGCCTGAATTTGCACAGTGCTGTGCTTCCAGCTGAGTAAACTTCCTGTGTAATGTATTAAAAAATAATGCAAATAAGCTTTCACATGTGAGAGTGCATGGAGTCAAAGCGGTCTCATTTCCAATGTAAAAACAGTACAATAATAAAGAATGAACAATATGGACCAAGAAATCCTATATACGTGTGAGTGAACTGGGAGTAAAAACAAACAAACAAAAAGAAAATAATGGAATTTATGTTGACGTTTTTTTTATTGAAGATGAAACATTTACATACTACACAACATATTCAGGACTGTCAGCAACACAAAATCCATGCTTATCCTCAGGCAACAACTGTCTAAACAACATCTATGAATATAAATGAGGACATTAGGTGTGGAATAGTTGAGAGATAGGCTTGCGCTGGTTTATGAAAGCTGTGCTGAAGAATATGTTTTGGTCTGCAGAAATGAGAAACAAAAGAAAAGCCCTCAGATGCACTTTAGGAGGTACGAGTTGCAGTTGGCTCTTCCACAGTCACAGAGCTTCCCAATGCGAGGCCCGTACTTCATGGCACACCGGTTCCCCAACCCGCACTGAGAAGAGGAGGATGGCACAGACATGTTATTCTAAGGAAGTCTATTTATTTCACTACAGTTGAAAAAAAAATCTGTCATGGAGAATTTTTTTTTTTTTAATTGTTATTCAGGAGCAAAAAATGTCATGACTTCTTGATCAGTTTTAAAATTTATAGAATAAAATGAATAAGATGTATTTAAGAGAAAGAGTAAGATGAATCGTTCTTAGCGCAGTAATTAAATCACATCCATTAGCTCCAAATGGACCTGTAAAAAACTGGCGGGCTTATTTTCTGTGAGGAGACAGGAGGATTGAAAGCTTTTTTGCAGCTTTTTAGTTTTCCTCTCTGAGCTAATTGGAGTCGGGCAGCAGCCTTGATTAGTCTGTAATTGCACTGAATGAAAGAGTGTTGTTGGCATTCCCTTGTTATCTTTTAATTAGTGGCAGGTATCTTTTTACAAACAGCTTTAATTAAACAGCAGCACAGTGATGTACGCAATACATGTTAACGACTCATCTTACAAGTCAAGACTAAATTATGCTCTTAGAGCGGCAGTGCATTAATGTTTAAACTGAAAAAAGTGAAGTTACCAGTGGGATGCTTCCTCTTTTCTCAGGGGAGGAGACTTGATTATGTATTCTGCCCAGCAGAACATCCAGTGCCTCTAGCTGCTCAATAAAAAAGAACAAAATAAGTTAGAAAACATTCATTCAAACACACGTTTTCTTGTTTAAACTCTTTACTGAAGCTGGAAGATACTAAGATATCACTACAATACTATAACTTTTTGGGGTTGCACTTTTCCACCAAACTAAAAGATGTCAACATTCATATGAAATTATGTCTTTTAAATCATTTCATATGAATGTTGACATATATGGAAACTTTGAAATCCCGACAAGGAGTTCAGATAACATTTGAACATTGATCAGTGACTCGTTGAGTTTATGATAATGGATGTTTTTTTATTTGTGGTTTTTAACAAAAACTAGACATATGAAAAAGCAGAAAGAACGCAATTAAATGGAAAGAACACAAAATATTGACTGAAAAGCTGAAAGGCTGAATCTTTAGCTTATTACACTTAACAAATTACATGCATATGCACAATGGCAGAACTTCCATAACAAGATTTAACCAAAGCAAAAAGCTATGATGACAAACATAGGCAAGATAGATTAAACTGACAGAATAATTTCATACACAGTTATAATCATCCCTCATTTTGACATTGTTTACAGCATGACTACTGTGTAGCATAATAATGATGTTGTATAATTTAATGTAATTATTTTCTTTCCATTACAAAACAATCAGTATTTAAAGGCTAAACAAAAACCAGGATATTTTATGTGGGACTGCACAGCATTTTGGCCGCCAGTTTCACATACAGATGATGACTAACAGCTAATATTTGGTTGGTTCTAGTAAGTCAACACATTTAAGTCACACAAAAAAATGTACAGCTGCATCCCTACTGAAGCCCAAGGATTACCACACGGAAACGCAGCTGATATGACAGGAACAGTAACAGTTTTAACAGTTGCTGTGAAAGGAAATAAGAAATACGGGAATGTACACAGATTATTGTATAAGAGCATTAAAACAAAGTTTAGTTTCTATTAGTCTGATTTCATTTAAGTAGCGATTAAGTTGGGATAACTGCGTGAAAAATGTCCCACACAAACATAGTTTTTGCCTCACATTTATTTTGTTGCAACTATCCAGAATCAGTCCTGTCTTAGTTCACTTTGATCCCAAGTTTCATTCCTCCATAAACTCACAGCTCAGATACTGACCAGGTCTCTGTCTGCTGCTGCCTCTTGTTTCTCCTCTCCAAAATCTTCGGCGGAGACTTCCCGTGATGCCTGGCCGTGACACAGGACGGACAGCAGGCCGGCGAGCAGCAGTCCGCGGAGCATCCCGGAGCTATCCATGGTACTGGTGCCGGCGAAGGAGGAGGGCGGAGGTCCCAGCGGGAGGCGGCAGATCAGAAGTTGACGAGCAGAGGGTCGCAGCAGGTCCACAGGTGATCCTCCCTCTTCCCACCGGCCCTTGTCGTTTCTTATACCGGTTCACATAGCCCCGCCCGAGAGGCCGCTGCGAGATTACCATGCAGGAAAGTATGAATGAGGGCAGGCAGGGCTGGATCCTGGAAACCTACTCTCCTCCCTTTTTTAGTTTGACCACTGGAATGAATCCACTTGAACTCGCACATCACTCGTAAATACATACAAAAAAGTTTAAATGTTCAGAAATCTCAAACCTGCAAGACACCCCATCTCTGCAGCAGTCAGCACACAGGTAAACTTCGTTACCTGTCAGACAAAGTAGGGAGGAATTTTCAAGCAATGTGGTCGTTTGAAACGTCTTTACCCGTTAAAATAACTTATTGTTTTGAAACACCATCATGTATCACAGTAATGCATTAATTATCCACTCAAATTTCACCTTAAATAAAATATTATTTACACATGATTGATGGCATTTTAGGGTAGGTAGTTATAAAATATAAAAAATATGATTTTCTTTTTTTTAAAGATTACATCAGAACACATCACACACAGGTGAGATAATTACTTTCAACAACACTAAACCCTCATTTATAGTTACTGTGTTCTTTGTTCATGTGCAGAAGTCTTACAAACACATGTAAGAGCAAAGCTCTCCCTCAGTGAGAACAGCAGGTCCAAGTATTTTCATGGAGGTTGCAGTATTACAGCTCACCATAAATCACTACTCCATTCAGGCAAGGATTTGTCTGCTCCTAGTCACCTGTCTACCACACCTTCTCCACCTACTCCCAGTATCTCAGTCTTGCTCTCAAACATGTTTTATCCTGGTTCCTATTTGCTCATCTTACCTGCCTGTCTACCAACCTTAATGCCAGCAA
The DNA here is from genome assembly GCF_007364275.1 of Archocentrus centrarchus. NCBI lineage: Eukaryota > Metazoa > Chordata > Actinopteri > Cichliformes > Cichlidae > Archocentrus > Archocentrus centrarchus. Next base: position 206,118 of record NC_044348.1, read on the forward strand.
ACAGAGCAGTAACAGGACTAGAATACAAAAACATCACAACCCTTTGGGCAGTTTACAGGAATTTTGGTGGGGGAAAAAAATGATCTTCTGCATACATAATCTTTTTAGGTAGGAGATGTCAGAAAATTAATATTTCAGTGCAGCTGTGTATGTGGTGACCAAATAAACTCATTTTAGGGTTGAAGCAGCTGGCACCTGAACCAGGAGCAAAAATAAGAGCTTTTAACTTGTATCTAAACATAGGGCAAGAAGCATTTTAACATTACATGAAATGAAAAGCATTTTTTTTAAACAAAAATAGTATTTTACTCTTATGAGTAAAAGTTCTTTTCTCTTTTTAAGAAAGATAAAAGTGAGAATTAAAGAGAATTATACTTGATTGCTTGTGGTTGCGCAGACTGGATATTATTAAATGAAAATAAAAGGATAACACTAGGACAGCCTAAGCACTTTTTTTTTGATGCATTGTGGCACTGACAGTCTCATCCACCTGTGAGTTCTGTGAGCAGACAATGAAGTCTAAATAACTGTAACATACACGGCTGTACCACATTGATGGATTTTGTATCTATGTGTGCTGGGGTGGGGCATCAATATTATTGAATGATCATTTTACATTACGCAGACAAAACAAAGTCTGGGTCTTTATACTGATGATACAGACCAGTGAGTATCACCACTCCACAAATAACTGCAAGTCATTGTGCTGCAGCCGCAGCCTGTTAGCTCTGAACACTGTAAATGAAGCCGTTACTCAGGCTGTTGGTCCAACAGGACAGATTTGTCCAAGCAAAGAGAAAAACAACACCCATCAGTCTCACACCTTCAACTTATTGATTTACATTTCAGCTGAGTGAGTGTGTGTGTAGATGTGTGCAGTTTTCCTGCAGGCACCAGCTTTCACTCTCTATGCAGCAGGTGACTGAATGCAAGCTCAGCTTGCTCATCACCTGGACCTGGTAAAAACTTGGAGAAACAGCTCATCCAGTGTTAGTGGGCCTTTGGGCAGCATCAGAGCTGTGTCTCATAGTAAATTGAGCTCATAGGTTATGAATTGCCTTGAAGGCAGTGTGATTTATTCATTTTTATTTAGTGCTTCATCATCTTTGGTTACTGGTTTGATTGTGTTTTTTAAGCAAAATAAGGGCTTGTTGGAAGGTTTTTTTTGTTTGACATCTTTATGAAAAAAGCTACTTTAAACATAAACAAATGAGCTTGTTTGTTTATTCTTTGGTTTCTCCAGGTCCTCTTTCTCCAAGGAAACATATCGTTACTGTCCTTATTGATTTCAACGAAGCAAACACAACTGCGCGGGATTTCCAAATGTCTTTAAAGTAGTATTAGGAACATGTAACTGTTTCGAAACGGAAGATGGGACAATAGATGTATTTTTAAAATGTATTTGCCCTGGCTAAAATTGCACCATAATGGATGATTTCAAGAGACCTTTTGACACATCATAGCAGGAAATGCAGCAGCAGAACTGATAAAACTAACAGTGGTTTTAATACTGATGGCAATCAAGTGACATGAGGAAGTTGAATTGACAAAATTCTTGATTCAACATGTTTTATTATTATTGGCATTGTTATCCACATATCAAAATCTGTTCTTAATGGCACTGATCAGAATGATAAATAATAAATATAGTTTTCTGAAATATTTTTTAAAAATTACTAAACATATTTTAATCAGAAAACTTTCAGAATGAACCATCTTTCATTGCAGTACAGCCTTCTAAACAAGATGATTTATTTGGAGTTTTGGAGTCTGCAGATTTCAACTGTTATTTGCTTTTCACCATCATTTTATTGTAACTGTAAACCAACAAAACATCTGAGCTCCAAAGAGTTGTGTGTGTGTGCACCAGAGACAGGCTTATTCAACTATCATATTGGCAACCAACACCCAGAAGTCTGCTGCTGAGAATGCTCTCTCATGAAATGCTTACCACACTGTTGGAAAACCTCTTTAATTCAGAAATATTAAAAATGAGACAGCAGCTGACATTTCAGTTATGCACAAAAGAGGAACTATTCAATGGTCTCGTCTTCTGTGGTTTATTAATATGAGTTGCAGTGCTCTGCCCTGCACTAATGCAGCACTCCTGTTCTGTTTGGTTACAGTGAGACACATTTAACTAAATTTGCTCCTATGGGAGGATCTTTGTTGTTGTTGTTTTACTTTAATAGCCAGCTTGCAGCCATTAAAAAGACTTGGGTCTGTGAAGAAGCAGTAAGACTGTGAGTTGATCACAAAAAAATCTGGTAATTTTTTAAGTCAATTAGCCTGCAAGAATTTATGCATTTTATTATATTAACTAGCTAGCCGTCTTCTGGTACCCCAGGTACCGACAATCAGACTTGTCATCATTGGAGACAATCTCAGTGCAGAGACATATCAAGATGAGATTCTGCAGCCAGTGGCAATCTCATATCTCTACAGACAGAACTCTAGCCTCCAAGATGGCAACGCCCCACAGAGCGGGGTTTATCAGAGATTACCTCCAGAATTTGGGAGGGGAGAGGATAGAACGACCTGCCTGAAGTCCTGACCTCAAACTCACCGAACACTTGTGGGATCAGCCTGGGTGTACTGTTTGTGCCAGAGTGACCAACACAACCACACTGGCTGACTAGCAACAAATGCTTGTTGAAGAATGGGATGTCATCCCACAGCAGTGCGTGACCAGCATTAAGAGGAGATGCCAGGCTGTTGTGGTTGTGTATGGTTCTTCCACATGCTGCTGAGGCCCTTATTTGTTAAATGAATAAATTGTTAAATTGCCCACATGTCTCAGTTCTCCAGACCTCAATCATCCAATCCAATAAACAACCCCTAATAAGAGTCAGTAGCTGATTGGCACTGACAGAGAAGATTGGGGAAGCTTTTCATGGGTGCAACCCACATACTCGACTCTGCTTCTCAACCCACAAATTCATTTTTCTTACAAATGTGGCTCCATTTAAGGGAAATAAACAGACTTTCCAGTGGTATAAGGTTTATTGGCAAGAAGCACTATTACAACAAATAATCAACCACAAATGTCCTTATTTTTTGTGCAGTTTAGATTTATAGACAGATGATCTACCTAAAAAAACAAACAAACAAACAAGCAAACAAACAAAAAAGTAGACTTTGACATTTAAAATCATCAGTGGATTGCCTGGGACCATTACTAAACAAAGAAAGAAATAAAACATAGTCGGGGGCTAGAGTACTGTATAATCTTGCTACCCCTACTAAATAAGAACATGAGACCTGAGTGGATTGTCATCTAGTCCACATCTACTCAAGTGCTTTGGTGAAGTACAGTTTTAATGTACTTGTACTTTAAGTATTTCCATGTTATGCTGCTTTCTACTTCTTTGCAGATTTTGAAATATAAATTTACTAATACATGACTAGTATGGATGAGGAACCTTAAATATATTTTGAAGCATAATTTTTTTGCACTTTAATTAAGGGTTCAAGTACTTGTTTTACCACCTTGCGAAACAATGAGATCTCAAAACAAATATTAAAAAAAAAAAAAAAAAAAAACTTCCACTGTTCATGCAATCGTGGGTATGTGAGCAGTACTGTGCAGGAGCCTGAAAATAATACCCAACATAGAGAAAGAAATATTCCTAACATTACATATACATGAAATAATTGAAATTGAAAGCAAATACATTTTCTTTACAAACCTGCTATTTCACTCCTATGACGTGTTTCCTCTTTTAGTGAAAGAAAAGAGAAATTATTACAGTGGTTATGCACAGGCTCCATCACTAAGGGTAACCCTGGGAGAAAAAATGAAGTCTGCTACAGCTGAAACAAACGCTGGTTGGAGATCTCTAAATAACTTTTTTGATACAAAATTTCACCTTGTAGAAAAAGGTTGTTGTTTTGTTTTGTTTTTTACATTGTTGTACTGATAATACTGATAGAGTTTTCAGTTTTCTACTGTAAATACAGTGTTTGTGTTCTTGGTCCCCAACACCACTCTTTGTCAGAGGCGGAGGAGGATGGATGGATGGATGGATGGATATCTGGCATTTCGTTGCGATTTTTGACGGCCCAGAGGGTCCCCGTACCTCAGCTTGGAAACCTCCTGCACTTTCCTGCCTTCATGTGAACAGCAGGGGGCGCTGCGCCTGCAGTTTGGCCGCCTGGAGGCTGCTAAACCGTGTTTCCTGAAACGCATACTTCAGGATTATGAAGAACACACCCAGTGACATCAGTGAGGTTTGAAGAAGAAGAAGAAAAAAAGGTCTCAACTCAAACTGTGCAGAGGAACAAGAGGGCCGAAAGGTCCTGCCCGCGTTTCTTTTGATTCTTTCTGTGTGTTGCTGTTTAAGCTCCTGGAAGTTTGGGGATTCGAGTGCGCTTAAACTTTTCTTTTTACTGCAGCGGAGCGCAGAGAGTCGCGTTTCTCAAGAGAGGAGGATGTCAACTTCAGAGGAGGCAGACGGGCCCCGGCCCAGATACGGCTGTAAGTTATGCGGTTTTTTTTTCTGCTCACCTTGAGATGCCAGGCAGGAAGCTTTCCTTTTACGCTACACAGCGACGGATCACAGCAGAGGTTCTGCTCATGCAAACTCCTCCAAAAGTTCAGAAACAGACTCGTACGTTAGTAGGAAGCGCTCAAAGTGAGCCCTGGGTTTTCTTTCTGACAGCATGGTTACAGCCTAATTATGACTTCCGCGTTTTTATAGTAATGCATCGCAGAGTGGAGAAGGAGGGCGGCCTGTTTTTACACTTTGCTCAACTTTTTATGCAGCTTTGCGTACAGGTTAGTTTATAGAGTATGACTTAATGCGCCCACGGAATCATATGAAACTTGTAAAAAACACAAACAGACAAAAAAACAGGAGATTCAGATAAAATAAAAGTTCTGCGTTCTCATACAATTTAACAACCACCGCCCATAAACTGAGTCCTTTCAGGGCAAAGTCTGGTGATTGCACAGTAAAACTTTATGCATGAAACATGGGGAACAAGAAGGAGTTTGCTTAGCAGACATTTTTCAATATGTCATTCATGAATATCAAAACCAAAGAGGCCTTTCTGAAGTCGTTAATGCCCCATTTGTTCAGTTTCTGTTAAAAGCTCGTTTTACCTACTGAAAAGCGTCCCCCTCCCACCTCAGATGTTACAGGACGCATTGTTTTGCCTCCCGTCCCCATCCCCCTTCCCATAATTTTGGGAAAAACTCTGCCAGCTCCACTCTATGTAATCTCATGAGGAATCACCCTATAGCTCCCTCTGCTTTGCGTGGGTGTGGTTTTTTTTTTTCTTAGTGTATGAATAAGCCTGCCATTTCCAGACAAAGGCATGCCCTTATTGTGCAGTCCCAACAGCCCTGAGCCACATGGGCTCATGTGTGAAGGGGCTACACAGATGACTAATAAACAACCTTGGTTTCTTTGGTAAGACTCCTCAGTTGGGGGACATTGGAGGCCACGCTGCTGGTTGGAAATAGTTCCATAGTTATGCAAGCAGAAAAAAGTGAACAGCTATATATGAATAACCAAAATGTGAGTTTCTTATTTTCCATTTATTCCCGCTGGTGCTCCTGTTTGAAATAAATAAATGTTTCTTGGGTTTCCAGCTGTACTGGATGGCGTGGAGAGACTCACGGCCGAGGAGATGGATGAGCAGCGCCAGCAGAACATGGCCTATGAGTACCTGTGTCACCTGGAGGAAGCCAAAAGGTAAGAGGCTGAAAGGCATTTCATCGGCAAGCCAGCTGAACAGCTGCAAAGATGAGGAATATGAGCTGAGAATCATCCCACATTGGATCTCTGCATTTATACGGATATTGGATTATACAAAGAAAGGATTATGTCGAGTACTGCCCGTTTCCAAAAAGTTGGCTCTGACTGAGTGCAATGACTTGCAAATCATTAAAAGAGGTACAGAAAACAGTGCAGAGACAACACACCAAATGTTAAAACTGAGAAATGTTTTTTTTAAGAATGTATGTATGCCTAATTTGAACTTGTTAGGAAGAGGCAACAAAAGACTGGAAAAGTTAAGTCCTAACAAAAACACCTGGGACAACATCCCATGACTAATCAGGTTAATAAAGAGCGACCCAGAGAGGCTGAGTATTTCAGAAGGAAAGGATGGGGTGCCCTTCACCCCTTTGTGAAATACTGTGATGGCAAACAGCGCAATATTTGGTAAATAAAGTTCATCAATGTAAAATGTGAAACATTTTGGGCCTTTAATCATCTATGGCCCATAATATCATGAAAAAGGTTTGAGAATTCAGAAAAATCTCTTAAACTAAGGACATGAATGGCTATGATCCTCAGCCCCTCAGCCTGTTCTGCACTGAAGAAAAAGACAGGGGAAATCATTGGCTGGGCTCAAGACCACATGTGAAAACCACTTTCAGTGAACACCGTTCATTGCTGCCTCCATTAAAAATAAGTTAAAACTCTACCATGAAAATCGGATATAAACAAGATCCAGAAACCTTTTAAGGTGGACTGAGGCAGAATGGCAAACTGCCCTGTGAGCTAACCCCCCCCCACCCCCCCCACCCCCCAAAGAATCTGAAATACTTTGTGGAAATCACAGATAGTGTGCTCTCTGGGCTGCAAGAGAGAGGGACTGTCCAGCTTGTTATCAGTGCATGCTTTAAATGCTGGCATCCATGATACTATCAGGGTACATTAGTGCATGTGGCATGAGTAGCATTCTTATCTGTGAAGGCACCGGTAATATATAAGGTTTTTATGCATATCAAGGATTTCAGGCTCTGTAGTGAAACAGACTGGGTATTAAACTGGTCTGCCTGCAGCCCAGACCCATCAGTCACTGAAAACATTTAGCTCAATTTAATACAAAATAAATTATAACTAAACTGAGCTGAATAGCTAAAATGCAGCAGTTGGTCTCCTCCCTTCCCAGACTCCCTGAGAACTTTCAGAGAAACATCATGCCTGTCCTTTGTGCAACCATATATCTTAAAAAAAAAAAAAAAAAATTCTCAATTCAACATTTAAACTGTTGTCAGTGTTTAGTTTTAAACTTCTGAGTCATGCATTTTTGTTTTTATTGACATTTTACACACAATCTAAGCAGCCCTGAGGGGTCAGGGCTGCAGTTAACCTTCATTTTCACTTCTGGCACATCTGCCAGCTTCCAGCGAATCAACAGGTTGTCTGAAAACTATCAACATATAAACCTGAAGGCCAAGGATAGCTATTTATTTAAGAAAATCATTTTCCTCTACAGAAAGACATCTGTAGCAGGTCACTGATTTGGTTTCTAATTCAGCAGTATGCCTGACCTCATGTATCCTTTCATGAAAATTATTCCACTGAGTAGTGAGATGTACAGATGTTAAATCTGGGGAAAAGAAAGCAGGATCTGCTGTGTGCTCCATAGCTGCAGACCGACACCCAGAGTACAGGCATCTGATTATTAATGGAAACGAGTCACAGAATAACTGCTCTGAGTGCAGTGGAGATCTGTCATCATTTAATCTCAGCTCGTGCTTAGGTTACAGTTTGGAGATAATATGCACCTCTGCAGTGACTTTTTTTTTTGAGCCTCAGTGGTTCTTTGTGCTGACTGCGTAACAGTGGATCAGAAATCTGAATATGATCCTTTCAGTGACTCTCAGATCTGACAGGTCCAGATTCAATCATCTGAAATCATAATTTGGCCAATTTCAACCGTTTTCTCATGTAATGATCCTGGAGGTCTGTGGTTTCAGTGAAGCAAAACCCACGTCCTTTAAAAAAAACCCCTTCTGTTTTCTTAGCTCCGTGTTTGTGCAGCACCCTGTGACATCAACATCTAGATGCTATAAAGACATTTCCAGTGTGACTGCATACTTAGAGGGTTAGGTTGGATGTATTTGAACATTAACTGCTGAGCTCAGATCAACACACATGCAAAGGTTAAAACAATTGTACCTCATAACTTTATGCTCAGCACACAGGTCAGCTTTTTGTTTTGGGGGTGATTTTGTTAGTAAGAATTTATGAAGCAGTATGTGAGTCTGTTCTTTCTCAGACACACGTGTGTGTGTGTGTGTGTGTGTGTGGGGGGGGGGGGGGGGGGGGGGGGGGGGCAAGCTTTTTAGCAGCCACGTACGTTTTCTTTTAATGCTTTTTTTAACTCTCTGGAGTTAACCCCAGTGCGGGCTCAAAGGTTCAAAAGAGGAAGGATTGTGTTAGACAGGAAGTGACTCAGTCCCTGTTGAGTTTAGTATCTCCCACTGTTGCCACAGAAACCCACAGTTGTCATAGCAACAGGTTCCGGTGAGAGTGGAGCCGGTTAGCTGCGAGGCTGTATGCTCTGATTCTGAGTGATTGTATGTCTGCAGTGAGGACGTTTGTTACCCCACGTCCCCTTCGTGCTCTGTTGATATTGTTCACCTGTGATGTTCTTGGAATGATTTTTGCTCATCTGACACTTCTGCTTGAGTCGGTGCTGAACCCCGAATTCTTTCAAGGATCTGTAAATTTTCTAGATTAGGACACTTGAAGGAAAAAAAAATACATTTTTAAATGAGCAAAAAGCAACAATTGCACTCCCTCATTAAAAGCTAAATATTAATCTGTGGCTGCATTGCATTATGGTCCATTTTCAGCTTCTTGTAGTTGTAAATATATCAGCAAGTACAGTGTGAAATTTCACTCGCTGGTTTTTGTTCTTCTTCTGCCATGTTCATCAGCGCCCTTGCTCAGCTCACCACAGTGCCGGTGTCAGATGATGCTGTGACTGGGTGACTCCTGCAGGAAATTAGCATGTCAAGGTGGAAGTGATGAGTACAAGAGTTTGGGGGTTTTTTTGGTGTGCTTACTAACCAGACATGGTATTTGATTCAAGTCAGTGTCAGTGGTTGCATTAAAGTTTCATCTGCCTTGCACACTGCTTTTCACGTAGAAAGTATATGTGATACCATATCAGACAATTCTGTGTTTAACTAAGTTCTTGCCTCAGAAGACATGATTTAGAAGGAACCTGGATTACTTCAACATGTCGGCCTTAATATGCCAATAATACAAAAGACACACAAGCAACACTTTTTTTAAAATCCTAAATGTTTGCTGCATATTATCAACTAAAAAGGCAGCCATTACTTTTCTCTGTTGATCACATGAACTGGCTGTACTCCAATCTATTGTTATAAAGTTTCTAATGGCCCAGAATATACAAAGAATTTAAAAATGCCACCACGTGCTGCTTTTGGTCATAATTTCTGGTCTAAAGGAATTAAAAAAGTAATATCAGTGTTAATAATTTTGGACGAAGATGCCCCCTAAAAGGCCTGCAGCTACCCTTCTCTCCAGATGCATTTCATGTATGTAGTCGGCTGAAAGAGCTCACAAATGCTGCTGGTTATAAGTGATGACTAAAAACCAAAAGCTGTGACTACAATTTTCTCCCATAAGGAGTCCAAAGTCCCTCGGGAAAATGAGTGAAAATCACTGTCAGAATGTAAATGACGGAAAATATTAGATGCTCTTCTGCTGGGTGGTAAATGATCTGCTCTGAAAGGTAACCAACGGTCAGTACCCTGATCATAGAGGAAGTGCACAATCAGAGCTCAGTGTGATGCAGATGTACAATGGCCAGCAGAAGTACGTGAGCCAGTAATTATGTTTATGTGTGTCAACATGAAACTTGGATATAAAAGCAGAGGATTATATGATGGCAGTAGTCGCTAATCTCTGAAATTACTGTCAGTGACAGACTTTTCATCCACAAACTGACTTTTGCCAGCTGGTGACTGGAGGGCCTCTTTAACAGTCTCCCTCTCAGTTAGCACAGAGGAGCAGGTGCTGCACACTCAGCTGCTTTTGGCTGTGATTTGTTTTTTGTTTATGTACAGTTTGAGTAGTGGTTACATCACCTTCGGCTCAAATAGAAAAAGTTAAGAGCACATTTTTATCTCACCTTTGGGGGGGTTATCCAACATTTGACATCATTACCCAGACTGCATTGCAACAAACCAAGACTGGGCTATGAGCGGGAGAATTCAATTGAATTTTCTTCTAAAATTCAATACATTTTTGTTGTATTGAATTTGAGGCTGTTCCAAAATCAGCTGTTCCAAAATCAGCCTCAAGTGGCCATTACAGGAACTACAGCTTTTGGCACTTTTCTGTGTTAGCTTCAATTCTCAGGCCTGCAGGTGGGATGGGATAGCATGTCCTCTTTTTTAAAAAAAAAATAAAATAAAAAAAATGTGCTGCTTCGGTGGTTTTCAAAATATTTTTCCAGAGGAACTTGCCAGGAAAAGTTTCAGCAACAGTGTGCGCTCCCATTTAAAGCAATTTGCACCAATCTGGAATCATTTTTTTCAAATGATTTCCTGCCAGAGTTCATGCTGCTAACCCCAGCAGCTGATCAAGGATTTGTTTCCAAGGGAAGTTTGTGGTCTCTAATGAAAGCACACCTTATCGATTGATTGAAATATTCTCAAAACATGTTGCCAGAAGCAGCACAATATTTGTTCTTGTCTAAAGGAATGAGCCTCCTGATTGGCTGACAAGCTGTCTGTAGCAAGGTGGCTGTTACATCTGTTACATCAGAGTTTCAGGTAATGAAGCTACTCTATGGCGGGAACACCTACAGGGAATGTCTGGCGGGGGGTCAGGAATGCTGGGAGTGTGTTGTTGTGTGTGGTATGATATGAATGCATGTGACAGGTGCACAGCAGGGTGTGTGTGCGCTGTTGCTGTTCTAACCCTACTCCAGTCAGATGTGTATTTGAGTACCTATATGGAAACAAAGTGCCCGTTTGATACCTGCTCTCCCAGCAGAGAGATGCAAACTACAGCATGTTTTATCATTCTTATTTTCATGTTGCCATTAAATGCTGTCTGAGGCTCAGGCAGCCTGCCGTGCTCTTTATCGCACCGTATTTGAATGCTCAATGATCTGTTCAGCTCTGTTAGCAAGGAGGTGGTTGCTGAGCTCTGTTTGGTGGAGCCATCCAATAATTGAGAGCCTGTTTTTTTGGATACCATTTACATAATGAGAAATGTATCTTCAGAAATGTGCCATTTTGAATTTCCCCCAAAAAAGTTCTTCTGTTTCTGAAGCGTCCTTGCTTCACTTCAATCTTAATTTCATTCTCCGCTCCTTCAGTCAAACTGGGAATGCAGTCAGACATGTTTTCACCATGATACTATGTTTATTGGTCCATGTGTGATCCTAACTGCACATTCTCTCACTGGTACGTACGGCAAACAATTTCAGGTAGTCTCACATAAAGTCTGAAGACACAATGCTGCATTATCTACATTTTTTTTTTTCTCTTTATCATTTCCTGTCTGTATGTGCTGCTTGCAGCGGAGTCAAGCTGTGTACAAGTCACTCAGTCAGCGAATGTTTTCTGCAGATTACGTAATTGTTTTGGGGTGTGAGGAAAGGTTATGATTCCTCCCAAAGCGCATATCGCGAAACACGGCAAAATAAAAGCAGGAGAGGAGGATTTGTGTTAGGGTTAGGCTGATATTTCAGGCTGATATTGAGTTGTCATAGCCAGGGATTTTCCTGGTTCAGAATGGGTCTTTGGAGGAGTGATTTTTATTTATTTATTTTTTTGTGTGGGTAAGCAAGTTCAGTCTGCATATAGTAAAAATAAGGCATTTGTGGACAAAAATGTGTCTTCCTGTTATTCCTGGCCATTTGTTAAAAAGAAAACAAATCTCTCTATCAATGAGATATACTTGATTTATCTCAGATTTGGAAAATTCTTTTGCTGTAGCAGTTTTTAAAAAATGACATTTAAAACACAATAAATGTATTAAAAAAGTATCTGAGAAAGTGAAATCCCAACTGGTTTCATTTTGTAAATATAGGCTCTGACAAAGACTTCTTTCACTTTGAGGAAAAAAAAAACCCACTCTGGCTTCTCCAAAGCTGCGATGCATTTAACTTATTTTTAATTGGTCCATTTAACTGAAATTTATTCTTGTTTTGGGACATTGATCAAAATCAATGATAAAATTACTGTCCAGGTTTAGGAAGGACGTTGACTTTTAGGATAGGGTCGGCGATTGCACTCACCTGTTGCTAAAAAGAACTTTTAAAAATGACAGTAACCTACACAAAACCAACAAGCTGCTATAAATCTAAATGCTCCCAAATTAAATATACACTACTTAAAATATGATATGACTTGACTGTATGAGGTTTTTGTTGTGTGCATCAGTTATGCTCTGTGCTTGTCCATTAATAGTGTGGCATCACGAGTGGGCGTGTCTGGAAGGTTCCGCATTTGCAGCAGCAAATTCGAGGTCACCTGTGCTTTTATGTTTACATTGCGTAGGCTGTGTTTGTGGCACCGTGAGTGAAATAGGTTGCAGGGTTGACAGCTGTTCAGAGTGACGGTCTGCTCCTTGTATAAAGGACGATCTTTGAAATAAACTCAAAGCTGTTTTTCTGGTGCTTGTCAAAAGTGAAACCTCACTCACCACCATCATTTTATGAATTGATAACATCAGAGTCTGTTTATGTCCCAGAAGCACCTCAGTTACCATGTCACTGTATACCACTGCTGGTCATCCAGCTGCCATCTGTGGTATTCGTCCACCCGCTGACAGCACGCTGAGCTGCTGAGAATACAAACAGAGAAGACTGTGGTTCACTTTCAGGTCTATTAACAGCTCACAGAAATCAGAGTTAGAAGGGTGTCTAATTAGTGTTTGGTGTATTTAAATGGTAGTGTTGTTTCTAAGTGCCAAATTTTAGGAATGATTTGGAAAAGATGGAAAGGAATGCTCTTGGCAGTGCTTTCATGTAAATAACTGAAATGTGTTGCAGTGACTCAGTGCTGGAACTTTCCGTAATAAAGTAAGTGGAAGATGACATTAAACTGTTGCTTGAGATTTATGTCCAGCTTGGATTTGGATGCCGATAGGCAGTGAAATGATGATTGTTCTCACTCTGGTTTTTTTTGGCAGAGTAGTTAATTTATTGCCTCAGTACTAAGCTAAACTAGGTGGCTGCTGGTTGTGTTCAGCACACAGAAACAAGAGTGGAACTCAACTAGAAACTGAACATGAGAATCTCCCAAAATACTGAACTTTTTTTTCTGTTTTCTTTTTTCATGAAGCTCTTTGTCTAATCTAACTTACTGCTTACTTCTCATAACAGCCACTTGTCATGTGTAGCCCACAAAACCGCTCTAAGATCATTTATTGTGTCCATTACGTTTAAGCTCATTGCAAGCAATACAATTAGTAACTGAACTCAGTCATTATTTTTTATTTAATCCCCTCCTCTGATCTTTTTCCTACCACCCACGCCCCACAGAGCGAACATGGGTATGCTTTGCATGAGAGCTAAACCTTTAGTCTGAATGAGACAGCACAAAGGTCAAGGTGTTGAAAATGATGCTGATAATGTGAGGTTCTTAATATAATGTAACCTATTCTGATACGTAACTGCAAACAAGTTTCCTTCTAGTATTCAGTCTCAAACCCAGCCGCACTGCTGTGATGTAATTGTGGTATCCTTGTGGATATTTGTGTGCCAGAGTTTTAAAAGTAATTCTTTGACTTTGTGCTACAAAATGTTGCATATTTGCAATTTTTTTTTCTGAGCCAGGATTTTGATAAATCATTGCCTGCATTTGATCCAATGCAGTGCCTGTTTTCTCACACTGTGTACCTGCTGGCATCCAAATATGATTGGTCAATAGAACTGAGACGACATGCAAACTGCACGGTGGTGCAGTGATTAGCACTGCTGCCTCACAGCAAGAAGGTCGATTCCACCATGGCCGGGACCTCTCTGTGTGTTTGCATGTTCTCCCCATGTTTGTGTGGGTTTCCTCCCACACTTCCTCCCACAGTCCAAAGACATGCACTTAGTGGGGTCAGGTTAATTGGAGATTCTAAATTGCCCATAGGTGTGAATGTGAGTGTGAGTCATGGTTGTCTGTCTCTGTGTGTTAGCCCTGGCGACCTGTCCAGGGTGGACCCTGCTTCTTTCCCCATAACCCCACCCCCAGCAACCATCGAAAGGATAAGCGGAAGAAGATGGATGGATGGATGGATGGATGGATGGATGGATGGATATTGTGGACCGATTAAATACCTAACAGGAAAATATGGCCCGGGGAGATGGATTTGCTCTGTCATTTGGGATGAAATCCAGCTGAATCTTCAGTTGGCTGTGACAGATGTACACTGTTTCAAAGCACAAAGTTTCAAAACTCGTTTGGCGTGCTAATATCCGTGCAATAGTTTATTTTCTGATAGCACATCAAAAAAAAAAAATAAGGAACCTTTTGCAAGTTATTTACCAGGTTAGCTTTTTATTTTTTTTTTTAATATTTGGCTCCATAGCAAATGAGACTGAGACATCTCAGTACTGTTTACAAAGTAGTTTCAGGATATTTGTCATGTTGATAAAGCTTGTTGCTATGGTGACAGCAGAGTTCAGAGTGGTTTCATCCTCACTGATATGCAGCTTTTTTTTTTTTGGTTCTTGCTCTGATGCAGTCCATTCTGGTTAGGTCATATTAATGCTGTGTGTGTGAGTGTGAGAGAGAGTGAGAGTGCGAGCAGCAGCCAGGTTTGACAGTAATGGCATGTGAAATGCAAAGGTGGTTTCGCCCATCATTTAACAATGATCAGAATTTCTTCACGGTGTTGTTGCTGTCATAAATAGCACAGTGACTTGGTTGTTGGTTTACACCTCTGACAGCTGATGGTGAGCTCTTGTCATGCTTTTGACCTTTGAGTGGAAATATTTTTCTAATCTCCTTAAATTCTTTGACTTCATTCAGAAGTCGACATTAATAACTCCAAATTGCATTTGAATTGCAGTCCTTGAAGATCAGACTGCCCTGTCCCCTTTCAGTAACAGAAGTAACTACTTTAGTCAGCCTCAAAGAGTAGAGATGAGTTGAGGCTGCAATAAAATGAGGTGACTACTGCGAATGGCATCCTCTTTTTTTTCTTTTTTTTTTTCTTTGTGGCTGCAGCTACTTCTCTCTCACACTGAGAAGCTCACTTCCCACAGCAAACCTGCCAAGTCAGACTGAGCCACTCACACAGGTGCAGTTAAGCTGCACTTGCCTTCATTTGCTTAATTTGTTTACATGCTGTTAATGCAGCTTATCTGTTTCTCTCTGTTTTCAGAGTGCTCTAAGCTAACGCTAGATGTTCCGTTAATTTCCGTTAATCGGAGATGTGCATTGTGTGGCTAAGCCACTGCAGTTGGTCCTGGACCCTTTATTCATGAAGGTTTAGCCAAGTATTCTTTATTGTTTGCCTCATTAAAGATGATAAAATATTGTGTTATCCTGTTAAATTAACACTATTTATGGTGCAGACGGGCAGGACTGATAAGTTACTGCCTAGGTTCCACTTAACATTATCATTTTATTATAAGCTATAGCCACTAGCTGCTACATAATAATAATAATAATAATAATAATAATAATAATAATAATAATAATAATAATAGATGGCTAATGTAGCTTTTAGGTAATTGATAATAGCTAAATAGCTAATGTTAATGTGTGCACTGGTCAGGTTAACATCTATAACAACTGTTTAATACTTCAATACTGTTGAAATGGGAGCTCAAAATTCCTGTGTTTTTCAGTGGTGTGAACATCAGCTACTGTTCAGCTGTTAGTGAGGGCAAGGCCTGTGTGCCTGCTGAACTGGTATTTATTAGTTATTAAAAAAAAAACAAAAACAGGACCAAAATAAATCAAAGGGAAAAAAGTTGTTTGCATTATTTATTTGCGCAAGTTTGATTTTAGCTCTGTGTCAGAGTCTTTATTGCACACTGCTGACATTTACAGTCATGCCAGTTTTTCCTTTCCCTTTTCTGTCTCATTGAATGCACCTACACACACACACACACACACACACACACACACACACACACACACACACACACACACACACACACACACACACACACACACACACACACACACTATGTGAGCTGACAAGAGACAGCTGAACTAAAGCTGAGTTATATTGAATCAACGCAAAACAACTAATTATGTTACATTATGATGGTATGTGACCTCTAAACTCCTGACCCTATGGTCTCCTGCTGCTGATGTGGTTCAGTAAACACAGAACAATGTATAGTTGAGTTAAATAGATCGATGTCATGAATTGGCTTGCTGTCGAGCTTTTTGAGTCAGAATCTGTCTGACATCAGATTAAGATATCTTTAAAAAAAAGAAACTGTCTTCAAATCATTACTGGAAGCTGTTTTTCTGCTCCAACCCTCTGAAACTTTATATTCTTTTGTCTTTTTTATATCATATATCATTTTATATATCATAAATAAGGGTAAGAGACTCCAGGCTGCTATACTTTGTTTTCACTGGTGTTTTGTTTCATCTCTCTCTCTCTGTTATTACACTAATGTGCATGTAACAAAAAAAAGAACCCTGAAGATCCAGAGTTTCAAGCTTTAAATCAATAAATGATTTAAGGTGAAACAAATCTGCTCTTACCTTAATGCCCAACTTAAAGATATGATATCAGACAGATAGCGGTGGAGTGCAGAATTTCTCCTCATTTATTAAAGTGTGACATGATAAAGTTTCTCTTTCTTTGTATGTGGGAACCCGCTCTGTATTTTAATCTTGCCTCCAGAGAAGCCATTTGTATAAACCAATCTCTCTGACAGAGCGAGATAATCCATCACAGTAAACGGAAAGATAATCTCCGTTTTATCTTTAATCCATCAGTTAAGCGTTTATCATATTGTAGTTTGCCCTCTTCCTTCCTTGCCTGTCATCTCACCCCCACAGTATTGTAAAGAAGATTTTAAGAAGTTTATGCTTAAAAAGCAAAAAACATGCCTGCATTGCAAAATGGTTGAAGACAATCGAAGTAGCAATAAAAGTCTTTAAACTCTAAATCCATCTCCTCAACTTGAAATTCAAGATTAAGATTGTCCTCATGCTATGTATTATTTTGCAATATAAAACTTCAGAGAACTTCAGTGTTCTCACCCTTCAAGACCAGCCCAGTTCCCCCTTAAGCTTTGGCCAGCTGCCTGTAATTTCCTGTTTTCAAAACGTTTCCCAACACTCTTGTGTGTAGCAGCAGCAGCAGCTGCTGCTGCTGCTGCAATGAATATTACATAATATCACCCCCTTGGTGAAAAATGGCCTCCTCAAAGTGATACTATCAGTCCTCAGGTGATTAAACCTAAAGGCTCAACTGATGTCCTGATTCCATATAAACAAAAAAGCTTATGAGCATTTCATTTTTTAAATTTTCATTCAGGGCAAAATGATTGCTCATTAATAAGTTAATTTGTAATAAGTTTAATAAATGCCTTTCATTCTGCTTCCGAATGTGTTGCTTTCTCTATCCCATAAAAACAGATTAACTCTTTTTTTTTTTTTCTTCTTCTTTGTTTGTGCTAACAGGGAACTACACAAACTAGTTCTTTTAATCCAGTGTTACTCTGCTCTTTTTGCCTTTGAGATGTGAGTCTTCACCACTGAACATTGTATTTTGGGTATTTGGGTAAATGCTACCTGAGACGAGGCGACCTCCCAGAAAACAGCCCTGAGTCACTCAGCCTGGCAGTAAACAGTTGAGAATGAAGGAATGAAAGGGAGAGGGATTAGTGCTCCACAAAGGCCTTGCAAGAAAGGTCCCACCCCTCCTCTACAGCGTCTCACCTGGCCATGTGAAACCTGAGACTACAAGTTACCCTTCCAGTTTGGATTTCTGACTGAGTCCACACAATAGTTTCATGCCTTTGCACCCCCCCCACCCCCCTTAACTCGGTCCGTCTGATGAGTAGGTCTGCCTACTTTGTACATCAGCCATCAGCTGGTATTTACACTCGGATGACCTCGTCTGCGGGCAACAGCGGCTGGAACTCAGCAGTTCGGATGTGATTGTCTTTCAGCACCATGAAGGGCCAAGGATTTCAGCCATTTTTAAAAAATCTTTCCAGTTCCACACTTTTATTCTTGGACCATACAAGAGAAACTTTCCATGCTTCATAGTTTGAAATAATCCTTATTTATTGTTCCAGCCTGTCAGTTCATCTTCTGTCTTAAACAAGCTGTTTCAGTTTTCTTCCCCCTCGCATTATGCCAACTTTCTTCTGATTGGCTGCCCTTCATAAAAATAAGGTTTAATCCATCCATCCGTCCAAACATTCATCCATCCATCCATCCATGAATTCACTACTGTAACAGGATATACATAACAGGAAATGAGAATAACTATAATAGGTCCCCTTTAAAATAAAAGCCTATCTTGAATAAAACCAAATAACAGATATTTTGAAAATTATAAGATATCACAACATTTTTCTGTGAACAGACTGGATGAGGACAGGAAAGGCGTCTAAAGCACAGATGTGAGTTAGTCATTTCTCACATGCTTTGACTCAGTATCTGTAAGATTTGTTGCCGTATCAGATAATATGGTGTTTTTTTTTTTTTTCATTCACATTAACCAGAGACATGACCGTGTGAGTCCATCTGTTATCGGGCTGTGAGCGGTGAAAACACGAGGTCACTTGGTGCACAGATTCCAGTGCTGCAGCAAAGCATGTAATGGACAACTTGGCTTTCATTCGTCTTTTTTTCTATTCCCTCCTGTCATTTTCCTCCTGCTCTGCCTCCATCACTCACAGCCTTGTGTTCATGAAACGCTGGTTCACAGTCAGTTTCCCACCAGAAGAGAAACTCCGATTTGGATTACCTGTAGCTGCAAAGTTCTGACTGAGCACACGCACTCTTCTTGAAACTTATTCACTAGATCACCTTCACAGAGGCAGAGGATGGTAGCAGTAAGCAAAGAAAACAAAGCAGGACAGTGAAAGGGCGCATGTACCTTGACATTGTGATGCTGCTAGATAAGGCTCACCACACGATTTGCCTTTCCAGCTATTATATAAACGCCACTTCCTTCTCTTTCCTTTTGAGGCACACACAGAAACACAAATGTGTATATGATGCCAGGAACAATTCAGGATCGCGCACTATTGAAATGTGCTGAAGCTCGGGGTTGTCGTCACATTTTCCTGTTTTCCGTTACACTCCAGTCCATCTGTGGGCTAAAAGTAGCATAATGTTTGGCCTTGTAAGGCATGTTTATTGTTTATCTGATCATCGCACCATTGAGTAAGGCTGTCACAGTTGCCTGTTCTCTATACATGTTAAGTAGTTCAAATTGCAGATGATTTGATGAGATCCCAGATATTTCAGTCCTGTTGGATTGGTTGTCGCAGTAATATAGCATTAAAGTTTCAGTTGAATGTTGCATTGATGATGCAAACGACATTTCAAGTGACGAGAAAAACACATCATGTCAGGATCCCCTGACAATGATGCAAGAGAAGAAGTACCTCTGTGTCAGTTATTACACTCAGTTGGTTAACTCAAATGGATGGGTATCACTGGACAGGACTGGAGCCTGTCCCAGTTGTCACAGAGTGCTATGACTCCAGCCCTGTCCACTGAGGCAGGGTACACTGCCGGTCTATCTCGGGGCCAACACAGAGAGACAGACAACCAATCACATTAACATTCAGACCTACAACAAATTTAAAATCACCAATTAACCTAACATCCATGTCTTTGGCCTGTGGGAGGAAGCCGGAGTATCTGGAAAGAACCCACACAGGCAAACACAGAAAGGCCCCAGCCGTCTGGATTCGAACGCAGGAACTTCTTTCTGTGAGGCAGCACGATAACCGTGCCACCCTAGAGAACATTAATCGCCCTGAAATATTAAGTAACTATTGCAGTGGACAAACAAAGGTTGTTGTGGTTAACAACTAAAAAAGACACTTTTTGTTATTTACTGCTATTGGAATATTCTGGAGGTTTGTTTTAATTATGATTACCACGATAGCCTTTTTTGCCAACCATTCTTCCTCATTTTTGCTTTCATTTCAGTAAAATTTCTCATAACCTTCAAGCTATGAGGGAATATAACTATTGGGGCATAACTTTGTGCACTTCCATTCCTCATTATTTTTGTCACAGGATTGCTGATCATGTTTCCCCTGCACTGTTAACCACAAGACTATTCAATCATCTCAAGTAGCTGAGACTAATCTAATTCTCTTTTTTTTTTTTTTTAAGGAACTGATTAAACTATATCAGCAGTACCAGGTTTAGCCAAGCCTTGATTACCCAGTTTATCCTGGATCTTTCAAAATATATAAAGAGAAAACTTAAGTGGTGATGCTCGAGAGTTCAAATTTTAAAGTTAATTTAAAGACCTTTTCCTGGCTGGGGGGTGGGGGGGTTGTGTTTTTTTGTTGTTGTTGTTTATTGTTTTCACTGCCTTAAGGCACTGTAAACCTACCCAAGGTTTTTATGTTAACTTCTGTGTTAAGCACAATGACTTTACAAATAATGAAATGTGTTACATAAATAAAATTGCCATTTATGCACTTAGTTTGGTCATCTGACTAAAATGCTGAATTGCCATTTCCAGTACTAGTGCTTCACTTCCCTGCAGCCATTGTTTCCTTGATTAAAAAGTAACTTTTTTTTTTTTTTTCCAAACACCCAATTTCTAAACAGCTGTTTTTGGAAGAACATTTTCTTAATTACAGTACATCATTGTATAAGTACCTGCCTCACACTGAAATATTGCATTTTTATATTATGTTAAAATAATACAAATTTACTTGGCATGATGATAAAGAAAGGGCCCCTTTGCTCAAAAGATGAAGAGCTAAAATATAATCATACTGCACAGTTAGCTCAGTGAAGTATGTTGCCATTTTTTCTCTATAGTACTGACTCAATTTTTCTAAACAATGAGGCATTGAAAGCTATAAGGCCACACCCTGACAGGGACAAGAGAACAGTGCCTCTTGGCAGTATAATAACAAGGGTTGTGGTCTGCTGAGGCTGTATTATTCAGCTGTTATCAAACATTAACTGCTGCACAAAGTGAAACCTGGGAAAGGGAGATGTATGCAGCTGAAGTCCAAAGTTTCTTCATCTCAATGGACTAAACATCATTAATGCTCCACCTGCGCCCAAAATCATCATCCCAGTAAAGACAATCTGCAGGGCAAGTCATATCAGAAGGCTGTTTAAGTCATGTGGGAAACGGAGGATGTACCTCGATAGCAGGCAGAGGCATAGTCAGTGTCTTCCTGGAGAAATGGCGGTCGGTAGCAGACCTCTTCCTATGAGACTGAACTCTGACCTCAGCATTGACTTCAGCTTCCTGAAATTGCACAGGATCTGAGAAGGAATGAGATAATAATTCCTGATGTTTCCCTGTGTGTCTAGTGCTGTTAGGTTAGCTTCATAATAAAGAGCTAATGATCCAGCAGCAGATGTCCAGCTGGAGACTAATGATGTGATCTTTTAGTTTAGTCTGCAGATCACTTTCAAGTTCTCAAGCTTTTTATTTTCAGCACATCCTTAACAGAATTAAATAACCACTTTAGAATTGCTGTCTTAAAAAAAATTCTACTTCTAAATTTCACATAAAGCTGACCACCTACATCACAGTACAAAATAAACTAAATAAACTTTTGACTAGTTTAAGATGGACCTTTTCTTTATTTACAAGATGCAAGGGATGAATAGGACGATCACCACTGAGAAGACACATCACATGTATAGAAACTGTGGTACTGCATGAGGAAGTCAGAAGTGAGAGAAGTATGTGAGGGTGGGGCAGGACGTGTGAGGACAGAGACAGTGGTGTGCGGAGTGACAGATGGGTTCAAGGTGGGGGTGGGATTACATCAGGGATCAGCTCTGAGCCCCTTCTTGTTTGCAGTGGTGATGGACAGGCTGACAGTTGAGGTCATCAGGATTCTCCGTGGACTATGATGTTTGCAGATGACAGTGTGATCTGCAGTGAGAGTAGGGAGCAGGTGGAAGAGAGCCTGGAGAGCTTGCACTGCAGAGAAGAGGAATGAAAGTCAGTAGAAGCAAGACAGAATACATGTGTGTGAATGAGGGGGAGACAGGTGTAAAGTTAAAGTTAGGACCTGACAGTTTGACATGTTTTTGAGCTCAGTTGTGAGCTGTTTTGTGATGGGTATACCTTTCTGTGATGGTGGATTCAGTTACAGGACCATTTCATTAAGGATCTGACTTCTAGTGTAAACTGCTGCTGCTGCTAGCTATGTATTGGAAGCTAATCTTAGAAGAAATATTAAAAATGCATACAAAAATAAGTTGTCACTAATGGTTTTCCATCATACTTTTAGTAATATGATATAATGAAACTGCATTTTATATGGCATTAAGCACATCTTGGAGAGTCTCGAACTTCACTTTGTGAATGTTTTTTCATTTGTCCACTGCTTTGCTGTTTAAGCTATTTTGTCAAGTGGGATAAAAAAAAATCTGAGGTTTTTCTAATTCTGATCTTTTTGGTATGACATGAATGTAGCATTAGCCTTCAACGAGCTTGTCGCAGAGGATGTTCTTAAACCGTCATATCTTTGATATGACTCTGTGTTTACAGTAATTCTCGAGACTCCAGACAATACTTTCATATTTATGGTTATGTTCTAAAACATGCCACGCAAATAATTTTTTGCCCGCTCTCTGCTTTAGTTGACGACACAAATTATTTAGAAATCCTATTCATAGCTGCAGTTCTTCCTGTGAAGTGGAGGGTGTGTCTGTGTTTAGAAAAAGGGGAATGTGTGTAGCCCTGATAAATGAGCCATTACTTAGCAGCCTTTATGGAGCCTTTCACTGCTCACATGTGGAGTGAAAGGGGGGGCTTGTTCCTGCCTGGCAGGCCCAAGCCCTGCACCGTGGGTCAGTCACCTCAGCCTCAATAGCAGGCCTGTCTGGAGACCCCGTGTCACGACTTCCTGAGAGGGAGGTTGTTTCAGCTGGTGGGTAACTGGCTTTTTGCCTTGAAAAAATGTTGCTGTGAATTTATCTTCATGCATTTATGCGACAACCAAGTGTCTTAACAAGAACTTAAACTTAGATAATCCTAGAAAATGAGCCTCTATAGGTTATATTTGATTGAAAAAGGTCAGTAATTGTTCTCTCAGCTGTGTGTGTGTGTGTGTGTGTGTGTGTGTGTGTGTGTGCTTGTTGAGGGGAGCTCTGTCTGTACGAGGAAAGGAATCTTTTAATCTCACTTAGGATATAGTTAACCTTGTTGCTGCTTGACAAAGATCTCAGTTTCTCAAGAGTGGGAGTATTTTCTTAGCTGATGAAAACAGAAAGATTGTTTCTTTTTTTTAGAAGGACACATTTGATTTTGCTCTGTCTGCTTTCACACTGTGAGGCTCCTAACAGTGATAAACTCAAGGTTTTCATAAGCAGATATGAGACACATAAGTGGCATTCATGAAGCAGGACAGACAATGCTGGAAATACTGTTAATCGTTAATACAAGAAGCCACGATGTGTTGTTACAGGGACAATGCCTCATCCTTAAATGGAGTGCAAACTGATACTTAAGAGAGTGAAAAGAGATGCCAGGGTGATTTTAAATTACAAACCAATACTGTTAGTGGAAACATTGATGGTGGAATCTAGTCCACCACTTCTGCCCCAGTGTGAGAGCTCAGCATGTCTGCTCTGTGGCCCAGGGCTGACACGGCCACTCAGCAGGAATGTGACTCCAGCGTGTGACCTAGAAGAAATAAAATGTCACACATGAGGAATGCTGGGAACTCTGGGAGGTTACCACTAGCCAGGTTAGGGATTTGTTATCTTGGATAAACACAAGAAGGAAAGCTGCATTTTTATACCTGAGATCAAGTTAGTTGTGTGTCAGTACCAGTTACTGTGAGGCTGGACCTTATGGTTCATATCAAATCTGAGCACAGAGAACTCTTCCCTGGGGCTCTTTATTTATAATAACTAATAAATCAGGCTACATTAAGAAAGTGCAAGATGTTTCTCTGGTAACATCTGATGGACATATTTTAATAACACGTATTTACCCAAGCTGTCCTTTTACATAAAAATAGTACATAAAAATATTTTTTTAATGTATTTTTATGGGTTTTTTTTTTTTTGGATAGATTGGCTTGTTAAGCCAATCTATCAGTTTTATACAGTTTTTTTTGTTTTTGTTTTTGTTTTTTTTAAACCAAAACCAGTTTTCTAAACCAGAACGTCACCCCCTCTAACACCCCCTACTACCCATAGAAGCCAAATATGTTTTTTGTATTCATCTATAATGTATGTATTTTTTAATGCTGAAAATTTGGGCATTTTTAACATGGAAGTCTATGGGGATTGACTCACTTTTCGAGCCAGCCTTAAGTGGTCTTAAGAGGAACTGCAGTTTTTGGATACTGCCTCGTTGGTTTTCTTTTTCAATACCTGACGTTGGCGCTTGTTGTTTACTCTAATATGTGATCTGTTTGCTCTGCTCTTCCTGCAGATGGATGGAGGCCTGCCTGGATGAGGAGTTGCCACCAACAACAGAGCTGGAGGAGGGGCTGAGGAATGGTGTCTATCTGGCTAAACTGGGCAACTTCTTTGCTCCGCAGACAGTTTCCCTCAAGAAGATCTATGACCGTGAGCAGACACGATACAAGGTGAAAACATGCAGATGTTTATGTGTTTAATAAATTTTAAATATAAAATAACATTGTCACTTATTTACTGTTATTTGTTTGTGCAATGACTGAGGCCTTTAAGGTGAGAGTGAGCAACATCTTTGGTTCTTCTCTGATGTCGTACTTCTCTCTTACAGGCGACTGGTCTCCATTTCAGACACACAGACAATGTCATCCAGTGGCTTAATGCCATGTCGGAGAAGGGACTGCCAAAGGTTAGCCCGGCTCAAAGTCCATATGGACAGACATGCACAGTATTATCATTTACCTGTTAAAGTACTTAGAACTGAGGTTAGGTTCTGACCAGTGTTTACAGGTCTCCCTGCATTAAAGGGCTATGCTGCTTTTGCATATCGTCAGCCAGTTATGTAATGTCAGTGCTCAACAGTGAAAGCACACCATCTGGTTTGAGATTTTATTTCTTACCTTCAAGACATCAGATGGTGCCGTGTAATTTTAGCATGGTATAAAAATGGACTTGTAAAGAATTTTGCTAGAGAGGAAGTTTACATATGTCACAAGGTATTGTTCCTGTGGGCAGTGATTTTTTTTTTTTTTTTTTTAACACGACTTCTTTGTAATGCAATCAGGATTTAAGTCAGCAGCTTAAATCATACAACATTTTGCATCATGCCAAAAAAAGGTTTACAATGATGTCTCAAATTCTTCAAATAAATCACTAAATGTAGCATTTACATGAAAGTTTCATTTAAGAGTTAGTGGGGGGCTGAAAAAACATTGCTAAACAACATTGTAAAAAAAGAACTTGATTATTTATTTATTCTGTACAAAATGATAGTGAACAGCCAGGCCTAGAATCTTTAATACCGGAGAAGGAAGGACTTGATTGCTTCCCTTTTTTAAAGTTTGATGCAACCAGTGCGGTTCAGAGTGATGGTTTACTTGCTTCAAACAAGCTTTCCATTCAGTGGAATTGAATTTTATACTCTGGTTTCATGAACTCCCTGGAAATTAAATCCATTTTCAGTGCTTTGGGAGAAAGGTTAGTAGGTTTGTAAACCATCCATTTAGTTAATTAGCTGAACAAGTCCATAAATTTCATTGAAAGGCTACTCAGCCTAAAAGAAGTAAACAGTGGCTTATTGTAGTAAAAGGTCTTTTCTGAAAAATTTCCACATAACTCTGAGGAACGGGAAAGCATGTCATTTTGTTGGAAGAGAATAAAACTATCAGCCCAAAATATCACCCGTTGGCAGCTTCAGCAGAACACATCTATAGCTGTTGCTTCAACTGTTCCGTTGCAGTTGCGCCACAGAGGCAGTGCCAGGGCATGTGAATGCAACATCTACATTGAGTAATCCCCTAATGGAGCTAATATACTGAGTCACTCCTGCACACATGCTGTGACATGATGTCTCGCTCCTGTTGAAAGTGCTGATGAACCCATCGTCTGTGTTTCAGATCTTCTATCCTGAAACCACAGACATATATGACCGGAAGAACATGCCTCGCTGCATCTATTGCATACATGCACTCAGGTTTGTGTCTGTTCCTTTAAGTTTGATTCACAACTAGGCCCCAGCTTTAGCAGCCCTGCAGCATGAAGTGAAATAAAGTTTAATCATTTAGACTGCTGCTTAGGCTCTTCTTCTAAGAGCATTCAAGTTTGTGGGGGTCAGCATATAGTGAGGTTTAAAACGAAAATGCTCTGAGAACCAGTTCCTACACAGTTCCTCTAGTCTGTGACACTTTTACGAGCTGCAGGGTGCCATTTTTCAGCAGAATTGTTTCCAGTGGTGCAAAGTATGTGGCAGTCTGTTTTAATAAAGCACTCAGGTGAAAAGGATGTTACATGCCTTTGAAGCCAGCAGAGCAGATGCATGACATTGGGGTTTGTGTGCTTGTATATACCCGTACTCCAAGCCATATAATTACCCTCCCAAAAGAAAACAGTGACACCCACATGCTGTAGTACTGCCACAGAAATGTGCTCAAAGGACTGCTGTAAACACCAAAGTATGTGGTTTGTCCAACTCCTGCTATGAACAGTTTCTCTTGGTCAGCTGTGCAACAGCATGCAAACTTCTTATTTATTGTGTCTGTATATTAAGGCAGTTTTAAAACATTTTCAGAATAAGGCGTGATACTTAGTTTACATCTGTTAAAACTCCAGTACAGAAACACAGGAGAGCTCCGTTCTAAATCCTTGTCCTCTCCTCTTGTGCTGCCTCTTTATGTCACACCAAACTAACTTTGCTACCTCTAATGTTGTTAGTTAACTTTTACGGTGTTATTTTTCTACTTAAGGATCCTTGTTTGTGTCACTACAGTGGTATGCAAAAGATTAAGCACCCCCTGATAATTTTCATTATTTTCATTTATAAATCATTGGTTGTTTGGATCAGCAAGTTCAGTTAAGTATATCATATAGCAGACGAACACAGTGATATTTGAGATGTGAAATGAAGTTTATAGGATTTACGGAAAGTGTGCAATAATTATTTAAGCAAAATTAGGCAAGTGCATAAGTTTGGGCGCCCTTGTCATTTTATTAATTTGAATACCTTTAGCACTAATTATTGGAACATTGTTTTGAAATTTGTTTTGTAAGCTCATTGACCCTTGACCTACATACACAGGTGAATCCAATTATGAGAAAGGGTTAAGGTGGCCAATTGCAAGTGTTTCTCCTCTTTGCATCTTCTCTGAAGAGTGGCAACATGGGAGCCTCAAAACAACTCTCATATGAGCTGAAAGCAATTGTTAAACAGCCAGCTTCATTTTGGAATAAGGTGCTGTGGACTGATGAAACTAAAATTGAATTATTTGGACATAACAAGGGGTGGTATGCATGGCGGAAAAAGAACACAGCATTCCAAGACAAACACTCATTACCCACAGTAAAATTTGGTGATGGTTCCATCATGCTGTGGGGCTGTGTGGCCACTGCAGGTACTGGGAATCTTGTTAAAGTTGAGGGTCGCATGGATTCCAGTCAATCTCAGCAGATTCTTGAGAACAATGTTCAAGAATCAGTGACAAAGTTGAAGTTGCACCGGGGCTGGATACTTCAACAAGACAACGACCCTAAACCCTGCTCAAAATCTACTAAGGCATTCATGCAGAGGAACAAGTACAACATTCTGGAACGGCCATCTCAGTCCCCAGACCTGAATATTACTGATAATCTGTGGTGATTTAAAGTGGGCTGTCCATGCTCGGAAACCATCAAACCTGACTGAACTGGAGATGTTTTGGAAAGAAGAATGGTCCAAAATACCTTCAACCAGAATCCAGACTCTCATTGGAAGCTACAGGAAGCATTTAGAGGCTGTTATTTCTGCAAAAGGAGGATCTACTAAATATTGATGTCATTTTTCTATTGGGGTGCCCAAACTTATGCACCTGCCTAATTTTGTTTAAATAATTATTGCACACTTTCTGGAAATCCTATGAACTTTGTTTCACTTCTCAAATATCACTGTGTTCGTCTGCTATATGATATATTTAACTGAAATTGCTGATCCGAACAACCAATGATTTATAAAGGAAAATCATGAAAATTATCCGGGGTTCCCAAACTTTTGCAAACCACTGTATGTGAACAGATGCAGCTTCACAGCTTTATTTTGCAGCATCAGCGGCAGCTTCACAGAAAAGTGATGTGAACGGCAGCACATGCTGACTCATCTGTCTCCTTCCCCCGAAATGACATGGTTGCATTCTGACTGGTCAACCTTTGAACTGATCTTTCCCCCTCAAATTGTTTCACAGTAATAATCAAAAATAGTATCTCCAGCCTTTTGCAAAGCCACATACTGTACATTGGCTTTCATGTATTTCATTTGGGATGCACCAATGCATTGGCCAAATACCAGTATCAGCTGATACTGGCTGTGTTGTATGATGTCAGCAAGAAAATTGGCATTTACTGAAGTCAGTAGCCAGTATTTATCAAATTGTGTCAGACTATTTTTGCACTGGCAACAACAATAAAACAAGCAGTATAATATTGGAGTTGGGTGTCAGCCAAATACTGGTATCTACTGTATATTGGTCCAGACCAGTTAATGCTCTACTATTCTGTGATGTTGTGTCACGTTCACCTCTTCTGTGTGTCTGTATTTCACTTGCTCTTTTCCTCTGTTGCAGTCTGTACTTGTTCAAGTTGGGTCTGGCACCTCAGATCCAGGATCTGTATGGAAAAGTAGATTTCACTGGTAAGAGCACGAGCCTGAACATGTGCATCTGTTTTCCTCATTCTCTCCCTGTTAACCTCATTATGTCATCTTAAATCCAGACCACTGTAAATGTCACCATGACATTTACTGGGGATCTATTGTGCTCATTTCCAGCTCTGTTTTTATATTGTTGGACTCTACTAGAGTAGCTTTGCATGATTTACAGTTCAAGATAAACCTTATGTAACTCATACTCGGCCTAACTTTCGCCCTCACTTCAAGTCAATTTTCTCCTGATTGGCTTCCACATGTAAGTGAAAGGTTTAAAGAGCAGGTGCTTGGAGCTGCTATTCAGGGATTACTTGTACATACTCTGACTTCATCATTTGATGCTAAATGTCATGTTTGATATGAGCATCCACCATTGTAACAATATAGCATAATGTTTAAAATATTCCAAAACTGTCATAACCAGTGCCACACTGGTAGTGCTGAGAGTAAAGAGAGACTGGCAGGCCCCAAAGTGGAGGAGCTGCTGGAAATGTGAAAGTCATTAGTAATTGTCAGAGGTTTTCCTGTCAGTTGAGTTCCTGCTCAGTTCCCTGTCCCAGAGCCAGTCTCAGAAATCTGATTATCACACATGAGCCAGGAACAGTCTGTCTCCACAGTCTCCCCCCACCCGACCCTACTCCTTTCTCTCTTTTTATTTTTTTCTTCACTGCAATCCATGGATCTGTTCCATCTGCTCTGTCTTCTCTCTCCCAGAGGAGGAGATCAACAACATGAAGAGTGAGCTGGAAAAGTATGGAATCCAGATGCCCGCCTTCAGCAAGATTGGCGGGATCCTGGCCAATGAGCTCTCAGTGGATGAAGCTGCATGTAAGGAGGGCTCAGATGTTATGGGGAAAGGACAGACTCTTATAACTGTGTATTATAGCTGGATAATAGGTAGAGATTTGTGAATAATTGGACATGAATAACTTTACCTAATTATATAATATTATTCTACTGTATATTTCTAACTAAATAGGCAGCTAGGCATTTTGGGTTCAACTTGAAAGAAAGGCAGATATGAAATGTAAAAGTGAGATCAGAGGTCAAATGTGACATGTTCAATAAGGATGGCCACCAAGTCTCCCACAGAGTGTATAATACTGGGTGAAAATAGTGGCTCCATTAAGTAAAATGACAGATTGCCATCATTTTACATCCCATCTCTGAAAAGTAAGTGAAGTTCACGTGGCACCTCTTTTCTGAAGGTGCCACATTAGTTGCTCCCCTTTTCTTCAAGTATTTATTCTAAGCTATGAGTGCAGTAGCTGTGGCCTCAAATCATACACACAAACATGGCAATGCTATCAATCTTCTTCTTGGGTTCAACAATTTATATTGTGTATCAAATACACCACCCCACAAA
The DNA here is from genome assembly GCF_007364275.1 of Archocentrus centrarchus. Lineage (NCBI taxonomy): Eukaryota > Metazoa > Chordata > Actinopteri > Cichliformes > Cichlidae > Archocentrus > Archocentrus centrarchus. The sequence continues at coordinate 236,187 of NC_044348.1, forward strand.
AAAACAAAAAAAAAAATCACATGAATCCTTTTCTTCCGCAGTGCATGCTGCTGTGATTGCCATAAATGAGGCTATTGACCACGGTGTACCAGAGGGCACACTGGCTGCTATGCAGAACCCCAATGCCATGCTGGTCAACTTGGATCCCAACTCTGCTCGGCAGTACCACGACACATTGTACCAGGCCAAAGGAGGGAAGGTGGCCAGCTCACGCAAGCGGGTAAACTTCAGCACTGATGGATCACAGACTGCATGTGGTGAATGCTGTGCACCGCTTTCTCAGGGACAACAGTGAATAACAGCCTGGGGCACATTATTCCCTTTTATAATTAAAAATGAAGGGAGTTCGTAGGAACCGTGTCTACTTTTTGATTAGAAAAATAATTGAATATTCAGCCTGAAGACGCGAGAAAAAATTGGCATTACTGGTGGTGGCCCAAAAATCCCCTTTAAATGGACATAAATTTTCCTCTAGTGTCCTATAGGAAAAATTCAGTGACATGTAGTGCAAATGTGTAATCCTGTCGCTCTGCTCACACAGCAAATGGAGAATGCCGAGGCAGAGCGAGACATCTACGATGAGCTTCTTACCCAGGCTGAAATCCAAGGCAACGTCAACAAGGTCAACCGTAAGTCTCATCAGCACACACACACACACACACACACACACACACCCACACCCGTGTGCTAATGTATTAATTGGATTCTACTGTGCACTTGTGAAATGTCAACCTTTCTCCAACAGTGAACAATGCTTTGAGTGCAGCTGAACAGGCCTTACAGAATGAAGATGAAGATAAGTTGTATGAGGCACTGAAGGCCATGGGTATTCAGAACCTGCTGCCCCAGAACAAAGCATGGTACCTTAAACAGCTTCAGGGTGACCGAGAGAATAAAGAGCAGGTAGGGCCACGAGTCTAACAAGAACTACTGCAAAAAGTCAGCTTTTTTTGTCTCCACATTAAAATATCAGCTTGATTTCCTTCTTATTAGACCTCTCCAGGAGAAGCGCTGACTAAGGATGAGCTGCAGAGTGGCGTGGATGTGGCCAACGGAATAGCAGAGAGCTACCTAAAGCGTAAGAATTTATCATTTGCATTGCAACAAAATAATCTGTGTTTTTATAATTTGGCTTCTGTCTTTGTGTAGTGTTGAAAGCAGTACAACGCATCAATGATGCAATCAGAGAAGGCGTGCCTGAAAAGACGGTGGAGGAGCTAATGAACCCTGACGCACAGCTGCCTGAGGTCTACCCGAGTGCTGCAGACCTCTACCAGAGAGAGCTAGCCAGCCTTCAGCAGCAGAGCCAAGAGGTACCCAGAACAAAACATTAAACTTGTGAAATATGTTGAACTTACACAGACAGTTTTTCACCTGAAAACATGTGGCATTGAAGGCTAAATTACAAGAGCAGCTGACATTTTTACAGTTTATATTGCAACAGGTGTGATGTTGTAATCTCGCCTTTTCAGATGATAACAAAGTTTATTTTAGATTTGACCCATAGGACTGAGACATATACAAACTAAAAAGGGAACTAGGCAAGTGCATGCTCTGCAAAGGCTAATCCCCTATCATGCAGCATTAACCCTCTGAGGTCTGAGTACTCCTATCCCCAATGTGGCCCTGTGTGATTTATTTATTTTATTTTATTTTTTTTGGAAATCAGGGGAAAAAATAAACATTCTAAAAAATTTATTTTATTTTTTGTTTTTCTCCACCATAGAGGGTCATCATTGTATTGTTTTGTTTCTTGGAGCCAGTAGTGGCCACATGAGAAGGTTGAGCACTAACCTAACAGCTAATACTAGCTAGTTTGGTCTGGAAGCATAAACTCTGCAGGTACAGTACACAGATGCCAATTAATTACACAGATGCCAATTATCAAACTGATAATGCATATAATATACTGATTAATGTCAGTCACCAAAACTGAAGCACAACCTTCTGTACACTGAGCTCATGTCATGTTTAAACCTGCAAACATCAGATTTGCTTAGTGAGCGCGAAACTTCAGAAACCCTGAAAGCAGTGATTACATTCTGCCATATCCATAAGTAGGCTGTACTTTACTACACACCTATCTATTTTTATTTGCCCAGTTCATTTATAATCTTTCCAACATACAGACATAATGATTAACAAACAAAATAACTTGATTTTAAAATGGGGTACTTCTGTCACATTTATATAAAGGTTGAGACTTATTGTTCTTATTTTTAGCTCCATGTTTTTATACTTACATCAAATAAAGCAAATAAAAGTATGCTTGGTCTATAGTTAAAAATAATTTTTATGTGTCATCTACTGGGCTGGAAGCTTTTAATATTGTATGACCTCTTTCGTGATTGAGTAAACATTGTAGTTTATTATAGTAGCAATAATTGTGGAACAGCAAAGCAAGACACAATCATTTAACTTTTTATGGCTTGCCTCTGGTATTTTTTTAATGGTACTTACATATAAAGTACTGTATATATGTGGCTTCTGTCCCGCAGGGCAACCTGACCCACCCCGAGCTGCTTGTTGCCGTGGAGATGCTGTCGTCGGTGGTGCTGATGAATGAGGCAATGGATGTTGGAGACCGAGCTGCTCTCTGGAAACAACTGTCCAGCACAGTCACTGGACTCAGTAATGTTGAGGATGAGTATGCTCAGAGGTGAGCACCCACATCTGGAGTCATCAACACGTCTTTTTGTGAAGTCTTGAGTTTTTCTGCATGAACCGAGGCAGGCTGTTAACGCAGTGCTATATCTGTGTGCTCCTCAGATATATGGATGAACTGATGCGTCTTAAAGCAGCAGCCAGAGAGGAAGGGTCTGACTATCTGACCTGGAACGACATTCAGGCCTGCATCGACCAAGTCAACCTGGCTGTGCAGGAGGAGCATGAACGTAAGAGGCAGACCATTTACAGCTTTGACAGAATTCACTTCACTTCAGTTTTATTTATGTAGCGCCAAATTACAACAACAGTCACCTCAAGCATGAGCAAACACAGTGGGAAGGAAAAACTCCCTTTAACAGGAAGAAACCTCCACCAGAACCAGGATCAGGGAGGGGCAGTCATCTGCCACGACTGGTTGGGGTGGGGGCGCGGGACAAAAAGCAATCTGTGGAAGAGAGCCAGAGATTAATAATAACTAATGATTAAATGCGGAGTGGGGTATAAACAGAGGGAGTGAAAAGAGGTGAGTGAAGATGAAAATTAGAGAGGGTGTCTGTCTCCCTGGGAGACACTGGGAGCTGGTTCCATGGAAGAGGGGCCTGAAAGCTGAAGGCTCTGCCTCCCATTCTACTCCTAAATACCTTAGGAACCACAAATAAGCCAGCAGCCTGAGAGCAAAGTGCTTTGTTGGGGTGATATGGTACTATAAGGTCTTTAAGATAAGATGGGGCCTGATTATTTAAGACTTTGTATGTGAGGAGAGATTTTAAATTTGATTTTGGATTTAACAGGGAGCCAATGGAGCATATTGGATCAACTTAGAAATGAATTACAGTAGTGCAGCCTGGAATAATGAATACATGCATGAATGCATGAATTAGCTTTTCAACATCAATTTGAGATGGGATGTTTGTAATTTTAGAGCTATTGTGCAAATTCAGGAAGGCTGCCCTACATATTTTTTTAATATGTGCATAGAAGGACATATACTGGTCAAAAATGACTCCAAAATTCCTTACAGTGCTACTGGAGGCCAAGGTAATGCTATCCAGAGTAAATATTTGGTTAGACACCATGTTTCTAAGATTGTTAGGTTTCAGTATAATATCCTCAGTTTTATCTGGATGTAGAAGTAAGAAATTAAAGGTCATCCAGGCCTTTATGACTTTAAGGACATTCCTTGCTTCATGGGTAGATAAAGTTGGGTATAATCTGCATAATGAAAATGTATGCTGTGCCTTCTAATAATACTGCCTAATGGAAGCATGTATAATGTAAATAGGATTGGTCCTAGCATAGAACCCTGTGGAACTCCATAGGGTTCTATGGAGTTCACTGTGTGAAGAAGACTCCCCATTTGCATGAACAAATTGGAATCTATTATGTTATTCAGACCACTGCAGTGCAGTACCTTTTAATACCTATGGGATGCTCTAATCCCTATAATAAAATATTGCGGTCAACAGTATTGAACACTGTTGACCACAATATTTAGATAGATAATCGACCTCTGTGGCAGTAGAGTTTAGGTAGTTGCTCTGCATTGTGTTGGCACATGGTATTGAAGAAGAAAATAATGGAGAAATTATATCCTTAAACTTAGTTACAGCGCTTTCAGAAGGACTTCTACGGTAATGAAATTTATTCCCCACTGCTGTGTAATTCATTGTTGTAAATTTAAATGTTGTTAAGAAATGATCAGACAAAAGAGGGTTTTCAAATGATACTGTTAAATGTTCAGTTTCTGGAGTGCAATTAAAGTGGTGGGTGGGCTCATTTACATTTTGAGAGAAGCCAAAATGAACTATTGAAAGAGATGATATGACATGGCACAGCGCTACCATCAGCCAAACATTGCAATTTCTCAGATGGCTACTTGTGACAGTTTAATTAAACCAAGTCACTCCCCATAAACTAGCTTGTTATAATACCCTGCAACAGTTGAAATAAGAAAAGCCTTTGTCCCAGATTCCCCATCCATGATAACGATGGATGAATTTAAATTTATTAAGGAATAAAGTAAATGCTTTTTTGCTTTTAGCTGTTTTTTGCTAGCCAAGATTAGCAACATGTTGAATATCAGTGAACTGGCTAATGAGTGAGAAAGTGAGAAACTCCCCAACTCTAGCCTCTCTTCCAAATATGAGCAGGTCTGGCCAGGTGGTATTAGCTGGAAACTTAGCACTCATGCCTTTCTTCCAGTGTGGTAGTTTCTGCTCTCCTCCCCCTACTTAAAAAAAAAAATGGTCATAGCCAAAATGCTAGAGTTGAAGCTTGTGAAGATTAGTCTACAAACAAATGGATAGCGTTACATCTTTTATATACAGTTTATGGGTAAAACACACTTAAAAAATACTAATGTTGCAGAATACTGTGATTTCAAACTTTATAATCCATAAAAGAGACATTCTACATCCTCATCCTCCTAGAATGTTATGCATAGACCCACATATTGTTAATACTTTTTTGCATGTCTGCTTGTGTTTTTGTAGGAATTGCTGCCATTGGACTGATCAATGAGGCCCTGGATGAGGGGGATCCAGTGAAGACACTGAGCATGCTTCAGAGTCCCTCAGCCAAGCTCACAGATGTGGACCCATCTATTGCTCAGCACTACCATGACAAACTCTTGGAGGCCCGCAGAGAGAAGGCTCATGTAAGACAGGACCTCATCTTTCTGGCTTCTGTCGAAAACTAAAAAACAGTGGAAGAAAACAAATGTTTGGCTTATTATCTGCTCATACATATGGGGTTTGGATGACAATAACTGCAGCATTGTCTCTTTATTTGCTTTTCGTGTGTATCTAGTATTCCTGTGAAGATTATGCAAACAGTACATGCAAAGAGGGCATGGCTACAGTTACACCCAGCCATTTGTCAGGCTTTTTTTTTTTTTTTTAATTATTGGTTAGACAGTTAAAAGTTGTTAAGGGTTTTATATTTGACTTGACATGGGATGCACATAGAAGATTCTAATGATCTTAGCTGTCATAAAGTTACTATAAGCAAGTCATCAAGTGCAATATTTGGTCTTATTCAGATGGGATGAACTTACTCACACCTCTTGGCTCAACTACTGTATGGATACATGGGGAGTTTTTTTGATAATTCATGTATTATATATAGCGCCATTCATACATACACTAAAACTGATAGCTGTTGCAAATACTGCATGTCCTCAAACGGTAATTTATTGTTACACTTTTCTTTTAGGGTTCAGAATGTGGTAGTGGGTCAGGGGTTTTCTGCGTTCAAGAAGAGAGATTTACACTTTCCTAAATTTATACTTTGTGACACTAAATAACAGAGCAATAACCAGCCACCTCTTCAGTTAGTTTTTTTTTGGCACTTCCACATTGGCTTCTTTTTTTTTTTCTCATTTGGGACTTAAAAAATTAAAACGTTGTTTGTTAATATAACAACATCATGTCTAATCTAAGCACAGTATCAATAAACATACATGGGAAGCATTTTCCACACATACATTCATTCTTCTGATGTAATCATCATCTGAGAGTCCCAGAAGTTTAAAGCAGCGTTTTGTGCATTAAGTAACTGTAATAGTCCAGTGCTGGACATTTTATTTTAGTGTAACTAAACCTGTAACTGTAAAAGGGAGGTGTTAAAGTTACACATAGCTTCATGTGACTCAGGCCACTGAGCTGTGCATGACTCGAGTAGACTCTGATGTCATAATGTGATCACCCCCCTCCTCCCCCGCCCCCCTGTTTCCTGTCACACATCTGTGTGGGACATACATGCTTGTCTGTGTCTCCTTTTTCTCACTCCCGTAACATTTCTGAGGCCTGAAAGGTCTTCTCTGTTGCTCCTTCTTGGTTGATCATTGATGAAGAGCCACCCTTGCTCTCTTTGACTCATTTGCCTGTGTTATCATTACTTGATGGATGATGAGTCTGTGGAGGTTTGTCTGTGTGTGTAGCACATTTTGCATAGGATGTCACAAGTGCCTTACTTGTGCTGTTTTCCTGTTGAAGGTGAAGTCGAGCTTCAGGTCAGAGTGCAGGATCTGGTTATAGCTTTACTGCAGTGCACAAAGGGACGCTCGCAGCACTCAAAGGTTTCCTCCTAATTTCTCAAGAGTGTACTCGGTGTATTCCTTTTAGCACTGAGTCTGTTTTTGTCCAGTATAAGTACTGATGCGGGAAGTTTCTTATCATGCCACTGCCCACAATGTTTTCAAAGTCAACATCATCAGGTTAATCTAAAATCTTTAAAAACATCATGTGGGAACTCACTTTCAATATAGTCACCGAAAAAAAGAAAGAGGGGAAAAACATGGATAGGAAAAACAGCCAGCTATTTTCCTGCTGATTTCACAGGCATAGGAAATAACAAGCTGGGTCTCAGTCATTTGCTTCCATAAATGGGCAGAAGTTTGACCACTGTATTAAATGGGCTTAGACCCCTGGGCACACTCGCGATCCTCTTGTTGTCAGCTGGTGAGTGTGGCTGGTTGAAGTGATGACCTGAAGACAGAGGAAGTGGTTAAAGCTTCCTGTTGGGTTTCAGGGGGTTGATGCCAATGAGATATTTCCCTGTCGTTGATATCTTAGAAGAGTTGGGAATAGTGGGATTGTAAAGTGGCTGTTTCCAGGCAATCTGAAGTCAAGGGAAGCTTGGAGGAAAAAATGAACAAAGCTGTTTTGCCTGCTGTTCAATTTGTGACTGGCTTCTTAGTGTTGCTTCATAAACTCTGCAATATTAGAACAGTTAGTCGCAGACAGTCAGGCAGAAGCTGGTTTTGACTGTGGGCTGAGGCTGTGCCTAGATAAACAGCAGGAAGTCCTGCCCAGACTCTACTGACTTAACAAGCTGAATATTCTCTGCTGTGTCTCTTCAGATGATTGTGGCTTCACTTTGTAGCTGCAAAAATCACAACACACAGACTGTATGAATGTCTGTGCAGGCACATGCTGATCTCCGTACACGTTTTCAAGTTTCTCACGCTAAGAGACACATGAACGAACTCATGATTTCTAGGGAAGTACAGAGAAAAGTCTAGATAGATGAATTATAGATATGAATTTACTAACCGGCCCCCCTCAGCTTTCACTTCCTCCCTTTCCATAATGTGCTTGTAGTGTGTGACAAACTGCATAAAGCTTCACCCAAGTCCTCCTCCTCCTCCATCCAGTCCACTGCCCATTCTGACACCACACCCTGTCTAGCACCGCCTGCCAACTGCAGTGACTCATCGCCCGCAAATACCAATTACAGCACGAAAATGCAAACAAACACTAATCAGCACCAGCCCAGGTACGGCTTTATTTACTGTAACGACAGGGCTCTCTTTGAATCCCCATGTATCCATGCTGCACAAGATGGGATATCAAATTTTATCCATGCTCCTCTTTCTCTCTCTCACTCACACTCTCACACACACACACCCACACCTCCTTTACTCCGTGACACTAAACATGAAGAGGCGGGACACATGAAGGAGGTGGGGGTGTTGTTGCCAAATGAGCGGCCTGCTTTACCAGGCTCTGAAAAGCAGCAGTAACGAGTAGCAACCAGCTGCAACACTCCTTACACAGTGGCAGAGTACGCCATCTGGATGCAGCTTTGCACCACTGCATCTTATAACACTGTTATCTGCATTGAGGTCTAATCATAGAAGTGGTTTGTATGGTGGGGAAAAAAGTGGAATTCCATGGCATGCAGAATATAAAAAAGTAGAAGAAGAATCCAACATTAAACACTTTACATTTCTGGATGTGCTTTTGGTGACATCTCTTACAAATTTGCAGTATGGTGCATTTTCCCTTCCTTGGGGGTAAGTGGGCTGAATCCTGTCCTTATATTATTGGCAGCTACAAACCAGTTCAACAATTTTAAAGTGTAGCAGCAATTGCCTAGTCTCTAATGAAAGAGCTTCTCAGTCTCAAATGTTAAAGGCGACATCACATAAAAGGTACATCACTATGCGGCTGTTAGAAATGATGTAATTTGAATACTGGGTGATTTTGGGATAGAGTTATGAATGAGTTCACTATGTAAATGTTCCATTTCTAACAAAGTCTGTTGTGTTGTGTTAAAAAAAAAAAAAAGAGCATGACTGGAGTTATATAACATAAAAAAATCATCCATAAATAACAGCAGGCTCTGGAATTAAGAAAGCATTTCTGCAAAATCCTTTTTTCCTAATACATAACTGGTCACTGCCCAGCTGTTATGAAGTGTGTGAAAAACATCTTTCTATGCTTTCATTAGCGGCCTTCTTTTTTAGGATGTCAATGCAATTCTGTTTTTGTGTTTCATTTTACTGTGAACATGCTGACCTACAAAGCCAATTTTATCTTTGAGCAAAACCTGGATTTAATCAGTGGTTAGCACTGCTGCCTCACAGTTAGAATACCGTCTGGAAGGCCTGGGTTCGATTCCGCCTTGGTCCAGGCCCCTCCTTCTCTCTCTCTGTGGAGTTTGCATATTCTCCCCGTGCCTGCGTGGGTTTCCTCCGGGTACTCCGGTTTCCGCCCACAATCCAAAGACATGCACTTACTGGTGTTAGGTTAATTGGAAACTCTAAATTGCCCATAGGTGTGAATGTGAGCATGAATGTGAGTGTGGATGTTGTCTGTCTCTCTGTGTTGGCTCTGTGACAGGCTGGCGACCTGTACAGGGTGTACCCTGCCTCTTGCCCTATGTCAGCTGGGATAGACTTCAGCCCCCCCGCAACCCTGAACAGGATGAGCAGAAGTGGATGGATGGATGGAGCCTCAGTGTACTTTATTTTTGTCACATGTATACTGTTCTGATGGTCGATGCTCATATTATAAAGACAACCAAAGTTTCATATAGTGAGGTCAGCATATGTACCAGACTGCTCTCCTCAGTTCTCTTAGCTCTTAGCTCTAACATGATCATGTTAGGTGTGCAGCTCTTGCTGTAAGCACAGAAGCCTCCATTTACTGGCTCAAAGGGAGAATGGAGCTAAAAATGAATTGTTTCACACAGTGGATAAACTAAGGGTCCTCAAGATAAATAAATATTATGTTGAGGTTTGAAAAATGCAAACTGAGCGGCAGCCCAGTTTGCATTATTCTGCAGTTTATGCTACAGATGTCTGTGCATGTGATTGCTGTGCTTTTCTGAAAATATTTTCCTGTTTTCATCCAGGAGACACAGGATCCCTCTGCTGTACTGTGGCTGGATGAGATCCAAGATGCCATTTTGAAGGCAAACCAGGACACAAAAGAAGCTTTACAGTGTAAGAACACAGACCTTTATGCCACACTTGTCTTCAGTTGTCTAAAGTGGACTTAAGCCCGACATTTGCTTTTGTGTCTGCAGTCTCTCAGGCCATCCAGGCTGTTAATCGGGCAGTGGACAGTGGAGATGCAGCTCAGACACTGGCTGCTTTGCGTAATTCTGGAGCAGGACTGTATGGTGTCACCTCTGAGTGTGCCCAGACCTATCAGGATGACCTGGCCAAGATTAAAGAGAAGAAAAAGGAAGAAGGTGAGGGAGGAAAAACAATTGAAGTCAGAACATGAAACGGATTAACGATGCCCAGTTTTGATGAAACTTGCAGCACTTCAAATAAGTTACAAGTATGTAAAAGATGGAGATTACTTTCTGGATTTTGCATATTGAAGCTTTATTGTTAAGAGGGTGCAGCACAGCGTTATCAGCTAAATGATTAAAAATGAGCTGCACCCGTAGACTATGCAGGAGCACAGACTTAGATACCTGCTGATGAAAGATGCAAAAATAGAAATGGAATTACTGCTAGAAGGAAGACAGATAATTGGATAGAAAGATACTTTATCAATCCCAAAGGGAAAAAATATTTCAATGGTTTCGTGTAAATGCAATAGAAGCTACAATTAAAGGAAGCAGGGACTTTGCAATAAGAACTGAATAAGGGTTAATACATAAAGCGCAAAAAAAAAGAAAGGAATATATTCCATTATTAATTGCATTTAATTATTACTACAGTACACTTCATAGCAGAATTTAATGGGAAATGTTGCGCTTTACTGGATCAAGCTGCACTTTCATCCTGCTTCCGTGCATTCTGTGTCCAGGTGATAATGGCAGTGACTGGGTGAAACACTGGGTGAAGGGAGGACACAACTACTACTACAACCTGAAAACCGAGGAGGGCACCTGGGTGGAACCAGAGAACTTCATTCAGAACAACACCCAGCTCAACAAAGAGGACATCCAGGTCGGTATCTCTCCCAGTGCACCGCTGCACTTTCAATGCTCTTTAACATAACATAACTTTTAACTAGGTGCTTTCTTCTTCCTGCTTAGGGAGTGGTTTCGGGGGTAACCACAGCCTACAATCGAGAGCAGCTGTGGCTGGCCAATGAAAATCTAATAACCAAGTTACAAGCTCGCTGCCGTGGCTATCTGGTGAGGAAAAACCTAAAGGAGCGGATGGAGTTCCTGAAATCCCAAGACCCTGCTGTTACATGCATACAGGTGATACAGTCATGTTTACTCCCGTCAAGTTTATACATGGATGGAAACATCAGTCTGATAGAAGATGTCATTATTATAATTTTGAGTCTCCTCTTTTCTCAGGCTCACTGGAAAGGCTACAAGCAGAGGAAGGCGTTCAAAAACCGTAAGGAGTATCTGGAAGACCACACTGCTGAGGCTGTCAAGGTAAACTCATTATACAGTTCCACTAATCTGTGTACAGTTAATAGCATAAATAAACTAACAGATTCATTTTGGCTTTCTCAGATCCAGTCGATGGTTCGGATGCATCAAGCTCGTAAGAAGTACAGGGATCGTCTGAAGTACTTCCAAGATCACGTGAGTATTATTTGCCTTAGACCCTGACAGGTCAAATTAGCTGCAGAGGGACAGTCAAGAGGAGACATTGTACATCTCTGCCACAATTTACATTTAAAGTAAACAAATAGCTCATTATTTAATGAAAGCTTTAAGTCATGTTACCTGGACATAAATCTCCTCTGACACGTCCTCTGACATTTCCTCTGGGCCCTGTGGGGTTTGAGGTGATGGCTCATTCAGCACTTTGATATATGTGACACTCTGCGGGTTCCTTCAGTGCTTTTTGTAATGAGGACCATTGATCAACCAAGTGATTGCTGTTTTCTACTACAGATCAATGATGTGGTGAAGATTCAGGCTTTCATTAGAGCCAACAAGGCCAGGGACGACTACAAGACACTGAGTAAGTAGAATCTGGAATACCAAACAAACATTTCAGTCTCAGAATTTAGGGGTGGCGTGATATTTTACGTATTTTTCTACAGCCAGCGCAGACAATCCTCCGATGGGGGTGGTGAGGAAGTTCGTCCACCTGTTGGACCACAGCGACCAGGACTTCCAGGAGGAGTTGGAACTGATGCGGCTCCGTGAGGAGGTGGTCACCAACATTCGCTCCAACCAGCAGCTGGAGAACGACCTGAACCTGATGGACATCAAAATCGGCCTGTTGGTGAAGAACAAGATCACTTTGCAGGAAGTGGTGTCCCACAGTAAAAAACTGACCAAGAAGAACAAGAGCCAGCTGTCAGACATGATGATGATGACCAAGCAGAAAGGAGGCCTGAAAGCTCTGAGCAAGGAAAAGAGGGTTAAACTGGAAGCCTACCAGTATCTGTTTTACCTGTTACAAGTAAGAATCCATGACATCTGTTCTTTGATTGCCTTGTTGCAAGGTAATTTGTACTTTATTTCACACCATGTTGCTAAAGAGCACTTTGCCTAAGGATGAAGGGCAAATCAGCCTAAAAAAAATATAGTTTTTTTTTTTTTTCCCCAGAGTAATATTGATTCATTTTGTGATACACCAACACCAGTGCCAGGTGTCAGTGATTTTTATCCAAACATTTAAGCGCTCCAAACAGAATTCCTTACCGGTTTAACTTCCCAGAGTCACTACTTTAAATGAATGAGTGTAACATGGCATTGCAGTACTCGATACCTTGTGATCATCTCACATTATGTTACATGGACACATTGTCAGTTATTCTTTGATTCTCACCCCCTACTATCTAATTATACATGTTTCTGCTTCTTTTAGACCAACCCCACATATCTTGCCAAGCTGATCTTCCAGATGCCACAGAATAAATCCACAAAGTTCATGGACTCTGTAATCTTCACTCTGTATAACTATGCATCAAACCAGAGAGAGGAGTACCTGCTGCTCAAGCTCTTCAAAACTGCCCTGCAGGAGGAAATCAAGTGAGAAACCCAGTCAGCCTAATAATTCACAAAGAAATGTCTGAAATTCAACAAAGACCCAACAGACTTGTCTTTAACAAATGTCTGCAGGTCAAAAGTGGACCAGATGAAGGAGATTGTTACAGGAAACCCTACAGTAATCAAGATGGTAGTGAGCTTCCACAGAGGTGCACGGGGGCAGAATGCCCTGCGGCAGATCCTAGCACCGGTTGTCAAGGAGATCATGGATGACAAAACGCTAAACATCAAGACTGACCCAGTAGACATCTACAAGGGCTGGGTGAACCAGATGGAGACTCAGACTGGAGAGGCCAGGTGAGGTGGAGATGAGGTTGTCTTCCTGAACTTATGTCGTGACAGCGTTCCCTGAAAACTCTGAGTGACCAGAGTAACGGCAATTTAAGAAAGTAATAATAATAATACCTTACTTAGGATGTTTGAATCTTCGTCGTCAAGTAGGGCTGAATAATATGGACCATAAATAATATCTCACTATTTTTAGGTGATGCGCGATATTTTTGAAGAGTGTGTTGAATTGAAAAATGCAAATATTGGCATGACTGTATGAAAAAAGACTTTAGACAACACCCCTATAAAGCATCATCATCTTTAGATGATTAAACTTGTTTTATCTATCTTCCCCCCCCTTCCCTCTTGTTAACAGTAAGCTGCCTTATGACGTCACTCCAGAGCAGGCCATGGCTCACGAGGAGGTGAGGACGAGACTGGAAGCCTCCATCAAGAACATGAAGACAATCACTGACAAATTCCTGTCTGCTATAATCGTCTCTGTGGAAAAGATTCCGTACGTTACTCACTTCCACTATCACTGTCTGTGTGGATCACAAGATCACATTTTTACACACTTGATTCAGCTGGAACTTCTCTTTCTTCTTTTTCAAAGCCCAACCCTGGTTTGTATCACAGCGTCAGTGTGTTTTTTGTCTCTCAGATATGGGATGCGGTTCATCTCCAAGGTGCTGAAGGATACTCTGCATGAAAAGTTTCCAGATGCTACAGAGGATGAGCTGCTCAAGGTTTGGATCTTTCATTTGTAAGCTTAATCCTGGGCACGCTGGACTCCTCAGTTTTTCAAGGAAACCTGGAATGTATCTCTTTTATATATAGAGGAGAGAGAGGGATAGAGTATAGGTATAAAAACATGGCCAACAATTTGAAATAAGCAGGCTTTTCATGATGCCACTGAGTAGTGATATCCCTAATATGGTCATCTCTGCGTACAACTTTGGCTATGAGTAGAACAGCCCCTCCCTACTGTTGTTCAAACCTTTTGTTTATGAGGGCCAGCCAATCAGAAGAAAGTTATCCTAACTTTGAAATGCTTTGTTTCAGGCAGGATGAACTGAGGAGCTGTTACCAGCACCCAGTATAAAACATGTTATTTTGAACTGTGACTCGAATAAAAACCGGAGATTTTGATATTTCAGTTCACCCAAATCACAAAGAATAAACATAGTTTTCAAGTCCCCCTCCCCCAACATAGTGGTATCTAGGTATCCAGTTATCACTGTTTCATATGATGTCAGTGTAAAAATGACATTTGCACTTAAACCACAACCGCAGTGATGTGTGGTACTAAGAGCATTAGTTTTACGCCCATATTAGACTGAGCCCATAGAAAGATGTTGCACCCTTCTACATTTAGGCTGATGATTTACATTTGCATTCTGAACTGGCCTTTGACCTTGATGTCTCAAAAGCATTACTTCTCTTCTCCAGCCCTCTTCATCAGCCATCTTTGTTACTCTACTTTCCCTGTTTCACACTCTTTCCTTTCTTTTTCTTACTCTGCTGTTGCTCTTATTCTTCCACCTCACCAACCAGACCCATCCTTTCTTTCCAAGTTATGGGTGTCCTCCTCCTCCTCCTCTCTGTCTGCTGACATGAAGGTGAGCTATGCCACTCTTCTGGCTCTCCTCTTGCTGCTCGAGCTTTTTCCTTACTTTCAAGAGCTTTTCCATATGTTGCACTAGCACTTACCAAACCTGTGAATCTCCTCATTACCCTCATGACTAATGGTCCTAAAATAAAGAGATTCCAAAGACAACAGCAGCCAGGCTTTAAAAAAGAAAAAATGGCTTGGATTAATGCCTGATTTCTATAGAAGCAGCATTTGATCAGTTAAGCCATACCTGTCGATACATGTTGATTAGTTAGTGTCTTCCAGTTTTAAGGTTTTATACACTAATGCTTCTTCTAATAGTTTTCCTCATAATTAAGACTCAGAGTATTGAAATGCAGCTACGATGCTGCATTTTCTGCTTGTGATTATTTTAGGTGAGTGACTTGTTTTATTTTAAACTTTCAGATTGTGGGTAACCTCTTGTATTACCGCTACATGAACCCGGCCATCGTGGCTCCTGATGCCTTTGACATAATCGAGGTGTCTGCTGGTGGTCAGCTAACCACTGAGCAGCGACGGAACCTGGGCTCCGTGGCTAAGATGCTGCAGCACGCCGCCTCCAATAAGATGTTTCTGGGCGATAACGCCCACCTCAATCCCATCAATGAATACCTCAGTGCCTCCTACCAGAAATTCAGGTCTGATATGATACTGCATATGTACACGTGGAACAGCTGAATAATAACTTAAACTTGTCTCATGACATCATCCCTCTGTCTTCTGTCACAGGCGCTTCTTCCTGACAGCATGTGAGGTCCCCTCGCTTGAAGACAAGTTTAACGTGGATCAGTACTCAGACTTGGTCACAGTCACCAAACCCGTCATCTACATCTCCATCGGAGAAATTATTAACACTCACACAGTGAGTTTGAACCACCTCTTTTTTTTCTTTTTTCTTTTTTTTTTTAAACTTCAAGTCTGTGCTGACTTACCAAATGTGTTTGATCAGCTGGCACCAAAAATACTGATTGAGTGTGTTGTTACTTCTTTTTGCTGTTGTTGTTTAGCTGCTGCTGGACCATCAGGATGCCATCGCCCCGGAGCACAATGACCCCATCCATGAGCTCCTCGAGGACCTAGGCGAGGTTCCCACTGTGGAGTCCCTCATTGGTGAGCTGGATGGATATTTATTCATTTTTAACAATAATGGGAAAATAATAAAAAAGAATCAAACCACCAGAACAAAAATAAACCAAACAGCAACCCATACATTAAATATAAAAAAAAAAACACATTCTCACAAAAATAGTACAAAAAAAGGTTGTTATCCACCAACATAAAAAATGGTCATGGTACCAAAAAAAAAACACCTGTTTTACACTTTCTAAGAGAAAGACGTTCTGTCAGATCCACGTCCCCATATTAATTATATATATATATATATAATATAATATCCTCAAACTTTTTTTTTTTAAGCCACTCTGTGTTACTTTGTTCCATGATATTGTTTTACTGAGCTAAAATGTTTTCATTCTTGTCTGCTACAACACAGTTGTTTCCAAACTTTTGGGATAAAGAAAGTATTTCTCATTTTTATCTTATTTATCTTATGTCACATTGACAGTGCACATACCGTGTGCACGCTTGTGCCAGCGTAAACAGGAATCAGAGGGCTGTGTCCTTATTAAAAATACTACAGAAGAATTTGGGCAGTGACGAGAAGTAAGAGCAGAGATGAAGCTGAGCTGTTGGTGAAAGTACCACAGAAATACAGTGTGGTCATGGTGGCAGAAAGGAGGGTGAAATCACAACAAGAAGTCTATGACCAGCTGTAATTTTTAATAAATACTTTTCTTAACAAGATTAGAAGGTGCTTCACAGAAAGAGAGCTATAGAAATATTAAAAATTCAAGAAACAGTTAAAAAAACATATAAATAAATAAGGCAGGTGACGAAAGAAAGAAAGGGATTTATTTAAAAACAAGATAAAACCAAAATAAAACTATCAAAAATACTTAGTTTTTTATGATTTTTCCCTATGTCCCTATCAGGAAGCAGCCATGTGTCTCTGCATCAAGTTTTCAAAGTGAACTTGGGCTATCACCAAAATTCCAAAATGCTTCAGTTTAAGGGTGCTAAAATGTTGGGGTAGTGTGGACTCTATGCATAAACTGCTGAACACAGTGTTCAGTGTCCTTCAAATGTAGTCACAGAGCATTTTCCACAAACTTGTTGAGGTATCCAAACTTTTTGACTAGTTCTGGCCCAAAGTATGCTGGCAGGAAACTTGTGAAAACACAAACTGACATGAGCACAATTAGAAACTCCAAGATGCTACGATTCTTTGAGCTGCCTGTTATTTCTCTCTGTTACGCTCAGGTGAAAATCCTCTTCCCGCTGATGACCCCAACAAAGAACTGATGGGCAAGACTGAAGTTTCGCTCACTCTCACCAATAAATTTGACGTCCCCGGCGAGGCCAATGCTGAGATGGACGCAAAGACGCTCCTGCTAAAGTGAGTTTGTGCTGTAGATTCAACAAGTTTGACAGATTTCTTTCTTTTCTCACATCTCCGTGTTTGTGTTTCTCCCTCCAGCACCAAGAGGCTCATTGTGGATGTGATTCGATTCCAGCCCGGGGACACTCTGACCGAGATCCTGGACTCAACAGCCACCCCAGAGCAGGTCAGGAGGGACATGCATGACGTTGTGGACTAAGAGGACCATGTTTATGCACTGACTATCAGTAATCTGAATCAGTAATTACTGTAACCAAGGCTCACTATCTCACCAGAAGACAGCTGGCCTTGAGACTTAGCTAGACTGCATGCTTTATCTGAGTGGAAAACTACTGAGCTGCCTTATGGCACAAAACAGGAACTGACTTTTTAACCGTGACTCTTTATCCTGTTAGTGATGAATTATTAACACAACTGGACTATCCATCTGTTTGGTAACATCCTCTTTCCAACAAGAGGAGTTTGTAGGGAGAAAAAAACCCCACTGCTGGCATTTTGATTAATCACAGTTATGTTTACTACAGTGTGTGCAACAGATGAACACCAAATGAATGATAGTTTTAAAGATTCTGAACATAATCTGCAGGAGGCAGAGTACCAGCGAGCCATGCAGAGGAGAGCAATCAGAGATGCTAAGACGCCAGAAAAGATGAAGCAGGTCAAACCTGTGGTGGACGACAGCCTGACCCTGCAAGGCAAGAAGGACAAGATCAAGAGTAATCTGCAGAGGCTGGCAGAGCTGGGCAAGGTTCACCCGGAGAACCGTTATCAGGACCTCATCAACGACATAGCCAAGGTAAAATAAACACAGTATCTCTCGAAGTGGACGAATAAAAGACAGGCTGCCTCACGGTTTCATTTCAATGCGATATGTCTGCAGGACATCAGAAATCAGAGACGGTATCGGCAGCGTAGGAAAGCCGAGCTGGTGAAGCTTCAGCAGACCAACGCCGCCCTGAATTCAAAGACCAAGTTTTACAATGTGCAGATTGATTCTTACAATCAGTATATCAAGACCTGCATGGACAACCTAGCCAGCAAGGGCAAGTGAGTGACCTTTACTGTTGAAACATCTCCCATTTCACACCTGTAGTTCACTCCTGTGTAACAGGCATCACAGTCATGCTGCTGCGGATAAAAATTTGTCACCAGTGTCAGATTTTGGCTGCCACCTTAAATTTGGAAAAGCTGTTGGTTTGTCAGTTTGTCACAGTATGATGTATGATTGAAACCAGCACATCCTGTCAGTTCAAGTATAAATATGCTCCAAAAGTGAACTGAAAATGTCACGTCATCGGAGGTTGCAAAAGTACTGACATTCTGTACTTAAGTAGAAGTACAAGTACTTGTGTTAAAAATTACTCTGGTAAAAGTCAAAGTACTGGTTCAACTTCTTTACTTAAGTAAAAGTAATAAAGTACAGGCTCTGAAATGTACTCAAAATAAGAAAGTAAAAGTAGTTCTTTGGAGGACGTTTCTACCTGCTATTTTTGTGTAAAGCTAACTAAACCTCATTATATATTGTAATAATATAAAATAATGAGAATGCAAATGTTATTCCAATCTAAATTTTAATTCTAATGAATGCACTCAGCTGTTATGTAGGACACAAACTGTAACAGGGCATTTAAACACATCTCATCTCTGCTACACTTCATGTAACCTGTAACTCTGACCATGAACACAGCCTCTGTGCACCAGTCCAACACAGAGCTTTACTGTAAATACAGGACAGCAAACTGATCTGTTTATCATGCACTAAACTGCAGTATTTTGAACAATACAAAGTTAGCATACCTCAGTTTGTTTTGCAGTCCTTACCTTTAAATCTAACTTCTCTTCTTCCTCTCAAATACTCAAGTAAAGTACAGATACCTAAAAAAATCTACTTAAGTACAGTACTACTTAATCTACTTAAGTCCCACCTTTGCACGTCATACATCCTTTTCTTCCACTGATGATTTCATGTCTGATTTGTGTCAAAACCCAAACTTGGATCCGTTGGTCCTCAGACTCCTTCTGGTTTTAGTTTTAAATCTCTGTTGCCAGCGAGGGATCAAGAATGTCTAAGCTGGGTATTCTCGGCATCCTTTTCTCCTGCAGGATTCTCCAGAATTTCCTGGGGCATCCCGAGACACTCCCAGGCCTGGTGAAATATAAACTCTTCAGTCAGTTCTTGGCCTACCCTGGCATCTACTAAAACCTTAAGAAAAAACCTAAGGTTTCTACCCACAGTAGAAACACTGGAAAGAGTGTGTGGCTGCTCGGGCAAATTTAAATCAAGTTCGCGTTATTTTTTTTTTTAAATGTGTCTTATGGTCAGTCACAAAGCTAGATGAAATGGCAGTCAAAAAGATATATTATATATTTCCTGGTATAAAACCAAAGCAAAGTTAAGGTTATAATAAAGGGTTCATTTCTGCCATGTAAAATGTATGCAGGTGGTTTATGTCACCGGTGACTCTGCATCATTCACTTGAGTGTTTTTGAGTCTTTCAAAGAATCAAATTCAGAATGGCACAGCCCAGAATATAACAGTGAGCCTTGAAGTCTGTGCTGAGAACTGCTTTCATTCTGCTGTTATACACTTTGTCTTCCCCCCTCTCTCCTCAGGTTGTCAAAGAAACCAGGCGACAACAAGGCTAAAAAGAGTAAACAGGTTTCTCAGAAATACACAGCCGCCCGGCTGCACGAAAAGGGTGTGCTGATCTCCATAGAGGACCTGCAGCCCAACCAGTGAGTTGTGCAGCTGATCATAAATACATTTAGCTTAATGCACACCCGAGGTTCTAAGTCTGCATCTGCAAATGTTCTTATTTGCCGTTGCACTCCTTTCTGTCTCCTTTCTGTTAACTGTAATTTCCCCATTGTGGGACTAATAAAGGTATTTGTTTTACCACTCTTCTTTCTCTTTTCCCATCGCAGGTTCAAGAATGCTATTTTTGAGATTTCTCCATCAGAGACTGTTGGAGTGTTTGAAGTGAAGGCCAAGTTCATGGGTGTGCACTTGGAGACAGTACAGTTAGAATATCAGGTATTGTTTCTTTTTCAGTTTATTCAGCTTTTCTTGCAGCAGCGTGAACGGTGAAGCGTACTGAGTGTTTTGGTTGAGCGCTTTTTTTTTTTTCCTCCTTCTGTTTCTTTCAGGATCTGCTCCAGCTGCAGTATGAAGGCGTGGCGGTGATGAAGCTCTTTGACCGGGCCACCATCAACGTCAACCTGCTCATTTTCCTTCTCAACAAGAAATTTTATGGGAAATAGAAAAGGAGAAAAAAAAAAGGGGGAAAAAGGGCTACAGACACTGAATTTAAACCACAAAACCCATGCTGAGGGTTGCTTTAAAGCCCTAACCCATGCAGTCATACCGACACATTTCCTCCAGCACTTCTCCAATGTGCCTACACAAATTTATGCATTGTTTTGTATTACATGGATCACCATATGTGCTTTATTCTTAGTGGAAACCTCTGCTATGCACATTTTCTTAGTATCTTATCTGTAATTGCAGCTCAGTCTGAGTTTAAGATTTGTAATTTTTTTTGTTTTTTTTTTGTGGCTTTAAATATTCTGAATATGCTGTGCATGGGCTTTGATTTATTGTAAAAGAAAAGTATGTTTTATGTAAAGAGACTGAGCTTTATGTCTTTATCAGCTGTTAGTTAGCCTGATAAACATCTTCTCCGTCAAAGTGTTAGCGTACTCTTTAGCAGGGTTGTAGTACATGACACAACATTTTGCAGGTCCAGTTGGGTCTGGGGCACTCTGTGTGGTCAGAGGATGCCGTGCAGTGAGAAAAATTGAAGAGAAAAACTGAAAGATTTTGCAGGGGTGGGAAGATGCGCTCCTTATTTTCAATCATGTATTTTATTTTGAAAATACTGGAGCTGGTCGCACATTAGCTTTGGACCTCTCTGGTCTTTCTCGCTCTCTTTCGCTCTCTCAAACTTGACCCACACCATCGTCTCATTTTAATATCTATGAGACAAAGTGACATCGGACATGGTATTTGACAAAATCAAAGTGCCATGCTCATATTGAGCTGTAAGGATAGCAATTTGTTGCAGGAGTATGACAGATAACCCCTCTCAAATCCTGCCTG
Organism: Archocentrus centrarchus; assembly: GCF_007364275.1. NCBI lineage: Eukaryota > Metazoa > Chordata > Actinopteri > Cichliformes > Cichlidae > Archocentrus > Archocentrus centrarchus. The sequence continues at coordinate 257,532 of NC_044348.1, forward strand.
CACTGGCACTAACCCGGCTCTGTAGCCTTTCCTGTCTTTACTGACAGGTCAGTTTGTTTAACTGGACTGAGCTGGCTGTGACTGCAGCCCTCGTGCTTTTTGGAATTGATCTGCAGTGCATTTCTGCTTCTGGCTCTGATATTCATCAGCGGAAGAAATGTGGAATCACTGGAAATGATCACTTTTTTTTAAATCTCTCATTTTTTTTCTTTATCTTGTAGAAAACACATTTATTGTTACGTTAAAAAACACAGCCTGATAATCTGTAAGATACAAGATGGGATTTGGAATTCTAGATATTAAACACTGAGAATTTTTCTAATGTCTTATTGAAAATACAAAGCCCTACATCCTTATTTATATTTCATGTGTTGTCAATCTGCATTCTACTGGAGCTGACGTGCAGACCCTAAGACGGATCATTCAGCTTGGGTATGTGCAGTATTACAGGAACTTGTGGGTCCACTAGATGTCACTGCCACATTATGGTATTTACAGTAAGTGGCTGTTGAAGCAGCAAAGCTAAAAGCTGATTGATTTTCCTTCTTATGTAGATTCTTTTTAATCAGATGTGCCCACATTGAAAAGGGGGATGGAACCCTGCTCTCTTCATTATTTGCTCTTATTCATTCAATGAAATGTAATTGTGCCTGTTTCAGAATAAAGCTCTACCAATGCACTGCGTTGTTCCTAATCTTGCAGTTGTTGTGCAGGAGGAGAATGATTTTTTTTTTTTTTCTGTTATTATAATCAACTAAAATATTCTGCATAACAGGACATTCTGCTGTATAGCAAATACTTTTGAAATGTATTTTGTTGAGAATACTTCTAATTGTGGCATCGCTGCGCCAAGGAAAAGCATCCCGAGTACTACTTTCATCACCAGGGTGAGCTGAAGGTTAATGCCAACAATGGATGGAAACAATCTCGGAGGCAAAAGAGGAACAGCACGATGAAGAACGGCAGTTTGACATGAAATGTGCCTGATGGCGCATGTTTTAAATACGACAGAGAAAGAAAACAGAAGAAATGTTTAATCAAACGGCAGCGCCAATCCCTGAAAAGTTGGGATGCTGTGTAAAATGTAAATTAAAAACATTGCAGTGATTTGCAAGTCTCATAAAGCCACAATTTATTCACAACATAACATGGAAAACATTTGTTTAAACTGAGAAAATGTACCATTTTAGGAAAAAATACTGTCTCATTTTGAATTTGATGGCAGCAATATGTCTCAAAAGCTGGGCCGGGGATAACAAAAGGCTGGAAAAATAGATGGTACTCAAAAGAAACAGCTGAACGAGCATTTAGCAACTTATCAGGTTAATTGGCAGCAGATCAGTAACAGGGCTGGGTATAAAAAGAGCATCTTAGAGAGGCAGAAGTTCACCATCCAGAAACTGTGGAACCATTTCAGAATAATGGTCCTCAATGTAAAACTGCAAAGATTTTTGAATAGCTCATCATCGGCAGTACATAATATCAAAACATTCCAGGGATCTGGAGAATCTCTGTGCAAAGGGACAAGGCTGAAAATCAGTACCGGAAGCTTGTGATCTTCCAGCCCTCAGGAGGCACTGCATTAAAAATGGGCATGATTCTGTCATTGAAATCACTGCGTGGGCTCAGGAACACCTCCAGAATTCACTGTCTGTGAACACGGTTCATTGTGCCATCCACTAATGCAGATTAAAGCTCTATCATGCAAAGAAGCAGCCATAAGTGAACATGATCCTGAAATACTGAAACTCATTTAAAATGGACTGTGGCAAAGTGGGAAACTGTTCTGTAGTCAGACAAAATGAAATGTGGGGGGGGGGGGGGGGGAGATAGACCCTGTGGCTTGTTCTCAGTGGTCAGATCAAAAAACCTGCTTGTATGGGGGTGCATTAGTGCCTGTGGAAATTGTCAGCTTATACAGCACTGAAAGGTATATAGAGGTTTTAGAGCTCCCGTCCAGACGTCTTTCTCAGGGAAGTTCCTGCACATTTGCTAAATCACATCCTGCAGCTGTTCCAACAGCACGGCTTCATAGTAGAAGAGTCGGGATGCTGAACTGGCCTGCCTGCGGTCCAGACCTTTCACTATCTGTAACATCTGGTGCATTATGAAATTAAAAATATGACAAAGAAGAATCTTGTAACAGACAAGAATGGGATGACATTCCTCTCCCTGAAGTCCAGCAGCTGCTCTCCTCAGTTCCCAGACGTTTCCAGACTGCTGTTAAAAGAAGAGTGGCTGGGACTCAGTGGTAAACAAGGCCCTGTCCCAGCTTTTTTTTGAGATGTGTTGCTGCCATCAAATTAAAAAAAAAAAAAAAAGATTTTCTTTACTTAAAATGGAACATTTTCTCAGTCTAAGCATTTGATGTGTTTTCTGTGTTCTGTTGTAAATAAGATTTTTTGTTTGTTTTATGAGATCTGTAAACCATTGCATTGTTTTTATTTACATGTTACACGACATCCCAGCGTGTTTGAAGTTGGGTTTGTAAATGTGTCATACTGTAATTTACTCATGAAAGTGTCCTCTTTCATATCTATCTCATTCAACATCCGTTATCAATTCAGAATGATTCTTTTGTAATTATAGGATGAGATATAAGGATCATGAACTACCATATTCAATACATATGAAACATAAATATCAATTATATGTTATGCTTTTTATTTTGCTTATGTGAATGAGGGAAATGGGACAAATTGAACAACTCAGTCTCAGCAGAGTTGCCATCATAATCTTGAATCCAGATCCATCCATCCATGTTTTTTTTCAGTTACTCTGAGCAAGCATTTCCACTTACACCAAACTTCAAAGCTTTCTTTTCTTTCTTTCTTTGTAACTGTGGAAATTGTTCATACATGTTTCAGAGCATGATTTACAGTACTAGTCAAAGGTTTGGGTCACAAGTATGTTTTACTCCAAAAACACATAATTTTACTACAGTTCTACAACAGAAATGTGAACGTTAATTGGGTAGATCATACACTATTTGCATATTTACGAAAACAGAAGTAATTTTCTTGACATACAGATTTATTTCTTCTTGTGGCGCCTGGATGAGGTAAGGTAGGCAGGACGCGGTGACTTTGTCGCCCCCCTGTGGACACCACAGGCATTATCTGCGTTTAACGAGGTAATGTTTTTCTCCCAGTAGTACGAGGATAACAAACCAGCCGATCTGAGTTGCTGTTACTAGCTCTCTCAACCGAGGGCGAATGAGCTAAAACCACGGGCAGCATTTTTTTTGCTGAGAAGACTCCTGGCTTATCAGTGACGAGGAAACATCTTTTTTTTCTGTCGGCGCTGTTTGTTTATCTTCGTGGAGTCGTCGGGCTGGAGTTTGTCTGAGGTCTCTGCTGTCCGTGGATTAACATAAGAGTCGACTCCGAAGCGCTGTCATATCAACTAAAGTGTCAAACTGTGGATTGTGATCCTTGCATCACTTGTGACTATTCAGCGGCTGATTGTTTCCTCGGTTTTTGTTGTTAACAAAGTTGAACTACAGCTAAGTCTATGCAAAACGAGCGGACACTTGTTGAAATACAATTTGGCGAGTAAACCTTTGCTCAACTGCGGGTCAGCTTTACTAGCGGTAGTGGAGAGATTTAGCTAACAAGGCTATCAACTTTCTCTAACCGCAGCTGTAAATATTTGGGTAGAAGGTTCCTTTAAAGGATACTGACAGAGGGCAAATGTCAAGCCGATAAAGTGCATTTGACGGAATTGAGATGGGACTGACAGCAGCTTAGCTAACTAGCTGTCGCCGTTGCTCTCCGTTCACTTCCAGCGTTATGTTAGCAGTGACAGCTAACGCTATGTTAACGATAGATTCAAACAAGTGGTTCGTTGGAACAGTGTCACTGTGAAGTTATATCTTGACTTTAACTTGTTATCACCACGACATTTGCCTCGAAAGTTAAAGCAAATATATACTTTGCAAAGTCTCTATTTGTCCGCATTATATTCACAAGCGAACAACTTTTATTAAAGGGAGCGTTGGACATTAGCCTAGCTGCGTTAGCTGTCCGCTCGTCTTGTAAAAACATTGAAACACTGCAGCCAGCCGAGCTGACTCTGAAAGTAACTTTGGTCAAGCAGTAACGTGGGGTCTGGTTTTAAAATACTGATGGGTTTGCTACAGCGCTTTCTGAGAGACTTTGAAAAATAGACCCCACCAGCACAGTCTTTCACTCCCCCACTCCCCCCCCCCCCAAAACAAGTAGCTGAAGTTGTTGAACTGCGGCCCGCACAATGTCCGGCTCCCCGGGCACAGGTGGCTCGAACCCCAGGAAGTTCAGCGAGAAGATCGCGCTTCACAATCAGAAGCAAGCAGAGGAGACGCGGGCCTTTGAACAGCTGATGACGGACCTCACTGTCTCAAGGGTAAATACACTTCACTTTCAGCTTGTTGACATTTATTATTTGTCTTCTACACGGATGTGGTCACTAATTACGGCCACGTCCCTCATTCACACTGGAGCTGTCAGACTTCATCTGCCCGCTGAGATTTCAGGTTTTCAACCAGCAACTTCTCGTTTCTCCTCTGCAGTGGTAAATCACATCCGCCGAAGACTTGGCTTATGTAATATACTCAAGAGCCAGATATTAAGCTGTAACACAACTGGCGATTTGGAGTGCAGCGCCCGACATGCTGTCTATCAAACTGCAGTCAGCTGTGGGAGAGGAATGGGGAAATTGGCTCCTAATATTTGCACCACCCGCCAAAAACTCATCCTGTTTGTCATGGGCGTTTCCAGGTTTTTTTTTCAATGGGGTTGCACAGGGGAGGGGGACTGCGAATAACAGAGGGGGGCCACTTGCACTATGAGAGCTGGGATAGAAAGAGGATGGATAGTATCAGAGATAAATAAAGTGCACAAAATTGGCATGGAAAACACTGGGCACAGCTTATGAGTAGCCCTGTGTCCTAATACAGATGCTATTATGTGAAAAGTGGAGATTTTGCAGTGCTTGCAGGCAGCAGCATGTTAATGAATGAAGGGCATTTCCCATCGAGCTACTCTCATTAATGACTGTACAAAATTCTCAGTGTGAATCTATTCAAAGTGCCAGCAGCACCAGCATTATAAGTGCAATAGTAGTGATACTGCAGTAAATCCAGTGTTACAGCATAAGTCAAAATGTAAGCACAAAAGTATCCTAGGTGGTGTTTCCCCTAGAACTTCTAAATAAAAGTATAACATAACTGCAAGAATAACACTTTAGTTTAACAGCAACTGAAGTAACCTAATTTCGTAACTCTTCAGCAGCCTATCAATATTGTCTCACAATAATACTGAAATTGACAGATATTTTCTGCCTGGGATGTTTTATGTTGGGTTGAGCTTTTTAACCAGTTGCTTACAGCCCTGTTTTCCACCATGTAATCGCTTCAGTAATTTCCATCCACTGTTTTCTCTTCCTGTCCTATGGAGTGTTAGCTGCATTCCATGTGACAGGAAATGCTCCAGCAATGCTCTGTTGAGTCATTCGTTTACATTTGGGCTGCTCATCACCAGCTGCTAGCATCTTCTTCTCCTTTGTAGCCCGGTTGTGCTCCATGGTGCTTTTGCCTCAAGTGGTGAAACATGTTTGTTTTTTCCACCTTTAGCTGGGACATTTTTCTTGCATATTTTGCAGAGTACTGTGCGTTGTTGGAGGTTGTTGAAATAACTCCCTTTTTACTAAATCATTATCGGAGGCTCTTGCTCTCAGACATTCCGGGGATTGCACTTGAAAATGCAAATGCACATACTTTTATATCATGTAAACATTAATACCAGTCATCACTAAACGTCTTAACATTTGTCGTTAGGCCAGTGGAAGTCAGCAAGCCTGGTGTTGGCTGATGTCTTTGTACATCCCAAATGTGACAGCCTCCTCTTGCATGTGAACATTTGCTAGATTGCTGAAAAGATGATCAGAAAATAACTTGTTGTAACTCAAAAAGTTGAGGGACAGTGATTCTCATGTGATGGCGCAAAAAATAAATGCTGTTATTTCTGGATCGATGCCAGAAGTTAATATTAGATGCTGATAATGGCGCTTGATTGTAGTGATCTTCGGCCAGTTGCTCTGTCTGGAAAATACATTTATATTGGTGCTTATTTAAGAAACATCTTTCAGTCTCAGACTGCCTCTTCTCTGAACCTTTCTCACTGTAAATGCTTAAAGGCAAATGTTGTCTTATATTGTAGTCTTTTTTTGTTTTTAATCCCTTAATTGTAAATAGGTTGTAACTAGCATTGTTTTTAGAGGAGTTATTTCTGTGTTTATTTTCTTCATTTTAAGATAATTTCCAGCCTTCAGATTGGGGGAAAAGATTCTGGGACAATATTCTGTAGACAGAAGTTAAAGTTTTAGCAGAAATGCACAGCTTGCTGTTTGAATGTTAAGTCACTACACACAAACACCAAAACCTCCCAGCTGTGAAGCATGAGGGTTTAGAGTGCTTTGCCACTCTAAGGCCTCCATGCTTTGCAGGAACAAGGAATTCAAAACTGAGATGGTATTTTCTTTTTTTTTATCTTAGACACTGAGGAGATGAAAAGTACAACTGTTTGTGTATTATTTGCTATAGACCCAATGCAGTCCATGTCATAAAAATAGTGTCTCCTGGGATGATATAAAGGCCTTTTCACATTATTCTCATTCCATCGGTTGACAGTGGGCCCTTTTTATGAGAGAGAATCCTGAATGGCCAGTCAAAGAGGATGCGGTTTTGAGGCGAGTTAAGTTTGCCATAAGGTATGAACTGTAAGTGACCTTTGTGACATAGAAAAGGCTTGTCAGTGAGGCTGAAGTTGGCCAGGCCAAAGGACAAACTTAAAGCAAACAGCTGGAATTAGAAATAGCTGCTTCAGCATTTACACCAGCAACCAAAAGACTTACTATAAACCCCAGAGAGGCTCCACAGAACTGTGTGTTTTACTGGAGTACACAAACAGACTCGAGCTTCTTCTCAGTGATTTTTGCTGCAGGGAGTTTGCATTTTCCAAATCCATAAATGTGTGAAGATGTTACATAAAGGCTGACAGACACTCAAATAAGAGAGTGAAATTTTTTTTTTCATATGTCCTACATTGAAAATCAGTGTTACTGAAATTTGGAACTAGAACCCGGTTGCTATAAAATATCAGTTGTTAGGCAGTAAAAAATTAGATTTGCATTGCGACATAATGGTTAGATCTTTGTGTACCAGCTTTTCAGCAATGTGTATCACAGACTTTTTGGCTGCTTCCTACCTATACCTATTTACTCCATGGTCAGCTCTAATGTATGCTGTGCTCCACGTGCTGAATCAGAACAGATTTTTGCCACAGTTACTGAACATAAACTGATACATTTGGTGCTAAAAGATAAGGTTTTTAGGCACATCATGGTCTTAGCTTGTCCCTAATTTCTTGCCAGCTTCACAATTTCTTTGTAAATCTTTTGATACAATCAAATTAGGCCAGTCTTTCAGATTAAAATTTTGCCCTTTCAGTGGTCTAAGGAAGACTTGCCCCTCTGATTTGCCTATCCCTGATCACAGCTAAGGACCGGCTCTGTTTACCTTGGCAGAATAAGCTGCCTTCTGCTTTCTGCGAAGTAATCATTGTGGCATCTTTGTAGTAGGCTGCTAGTGTGGAAGCCAAGCTGCCTATTTCCTAGAATGTGTCCCCTGTGTTCAGTGGATTGCACATATAGTTGCCTTTTAATCAGACTAATTGTTTTTTAATACATTTATGCATTACTCCCATGTCTCTGCTCACTTCTAAAATGCAGTTGGAAAAATCAGAGGGAATAATAAGAGCAATAAGAGCACAGTTGTTCTAAAGCAGCTGGAGTAGCTGCTTGCACTACAATATTGCTTCACAGTGACTGAAAAATATAAATCCATTTTCCTCTAAATCCATTTGAGGAGGCACGCAAAGAAGAAATGAAAAATGCCATTTGAGGAGCAATGACAGTATTACAGCAGTGGCACCCAAGTGACCTTTCAGACGTTCAACGGGAAATTGCAGAAATGGAAGTACAATATGTAGTTTTACTTCTGTTCTTGTAAGAAATAATATGATTAGTTAGCACAAATTTATTTTTCATTCTGAACTTGGTCTCTGTACTTACAAATGCTACATGCCCACACTTTCAAAACTCTCACATTCATTCATTTGTTTTTGTCCCCGTTTTCACCGGCAGGTTCAGTTTCAGAAGATTCAGCAGCTTCGTTTGTCTCAGTCAAGGGCGCAGTACTACGGAGGCTCTCTGCCCAACGTCAATCAAATCGGCAACACCAGCACTGAATTTCAGGTGGGAACTCATCACGATCAGAATATACAGCACCCACACAGTCTGCAAATTCAAAATGTAATAACACCTCTCTTAGACTGTAAGCAAAATGAAATATCTTGGACTTGTTAAGCCTAGCACCAGGCAGTTTTTACAGCTTCAGTAAATAATCAATTCCAAATGTTGTTTGAGTCCAGGGGCAGGCATAAGATCTGTCTGGGAAACCAGCCCATAGATTTTTACAAAAAAAAAAATACTGCTTATTTCAGGGTTAGTGCAGTCACACCCTGTCTCATTTCTTACAGCCTTTTATTTATTTACCGGGTTTCAAACCATTAACTTCAGTGTATTAAATAAATGCAATGTGCTGCTCAGGCATGATGCTGTTGGTAAGAGTAAAATCATAAAATACATTTTAGGAAGGCTTTCATTTTGCCAGAATTTTATAAAACAGATTTTTTTTTTTTTTTCTGGTGCAGGTCTCTGTATTAGCACTCCAGCTGTATCACTGCAGTGTTGCTGTTCAAGCTATTGAGTTTCTTGCAGTGCTAACATCAGTCTGAACATGGTCTTCAGATATACTGGTACAGAAATGGGGAGATTTTAGTTAGTCTGAAGTTAAGCTAAAGAAGATTTGTTGTTTAAAAAAAAAGAGAACTCAGCTTTCCTTGAAATTGCAGTCCAGCGTGTTTGAGGGGTTTTTCAAGGCCAGTTGTTTCTGATGCCCAGGTTTGATGTGTAATTCAACTGCAAAAGCAGCAAGACTGTGTACTGGATCTTTAGAAGTGCAAACAAGCTTCTCTCAAGAGCATTAAATATTCACAAGTATCTGCAGATTGGAAGAAAACTGGAATAAAATATCAATGCATCAGTTCTCAGCACTGCTTCAAGCAGTTCACTGCTGTGTGTGATCTAACAGAGCTTTTCTGTCGCACTGGGCCCTCAGTTCTCCAAGGAGTATGTTGTTCTGAGATACATAAGGTGTCCTTGTTACCTGAAAGAATAGCCTTTTGATGTGGAGCAGTCATTGCAACGCTTTGCCCACACTGATGGATAAAGCCTCCCTCACTCGCTGAGTGCATTCATCTTCTCTACTGGGAACAAAATGCCACAAACTAAATGGGTTCTAGATCTCTCTAGATTATAAGCATTTGTTAGCCCTAATTCAATTAAATGAGTGCGGAGTGCTTAATGTAATGCTCACCAAACCTTACGAAAGGCTTACTTCAGTCAGACATAATTAACCCATGTAATCCCAAATGTTTCCTGAACATGAAAATATTAAGATCATGTGTGATTAGGAAACCACTGAAATAATCAGTAACTTTTTTTTTTTTAATTTAATGGAAAATGGGTGAAAAGATGTTTTGTTGACATGTTACATTACACATATTTCACTGCAGCACTGCATTTGCTTAAAATTGATCCTTAATGGTCTATGACAGTGTTTGTGGACTTTTAAACGGAATCTAATTTCCTTATTTTCTGTCACATGTTACAGTTGTAGGTACAACGTTGGACAAACATGGCTAAAGTGTCAAATAATTAAATCAGTGTGATCCAGAACTAAACTCTGCAAGACAAAAGTTCAAGCTGCAGACTGCTCCAGATGTTCAGTTTCATCAGTTTTTCCTACTCTCATTCATAAGATGTCTTAGAGAGGGGCTGTCCCCAGTTTGGTCATCTCAGGCACACAGTGCACAAACCCCGCCCATCAGGTGCTTAAAACCTTCAGTTTGTGAAGGGCATCCAATCTGAAGAAAGTTGGCTTAAAAGTGGGGAGAAGGGAGATGATGAATCTTTCCATTTAACAGTAATTTTTTCCCCTCCTCTGTACTTCTAGTCTGTCCTATTAAACAAAACACATACTTTTTGTGCCAGACCTTAAAAAACAAAAAAACTTACACAGATCTTTTTTCTATTTCCCTTTTGAGGTAAAAACAGGTTTTAGTAGTCCCATTCAGACTATTTAATTAATTACTGTGATTAGAAACACCTGATGTGAAACAGGTCATTTCAGTTAAACAGCTCCTTTGACCAAGTATCAGAAGCCCTTCCTACCTTTTAGGAAACTGCTGTTTTATGTGTGTGATGTGAACAGTGCTTTTCCTGTCTCCTTTACAGGGTGGCTTCCCTCCAGGCTTGGACTCAGTGAGAGGGACACGCCACCATGGCCTAGTTGAGAGGGTCCACAGGGACCGCAATCGGATCAACTCTCCCCATCGCCGACCCCTTGACAAGCACGGCCGGCAGATATCCTTTCAAGCCTGAACGGCCGGTAGTAGGAGATCTCAGTAGTACATTTCTGTGTGATGCAGATGTTGTCGTCATCATGAAAGGTTAATTGACGATGGGGAAGTGGGTGTTGTGGCTTCCAGGTGGTTAGTCTTCTTGTTTTCCCCCTTTTTTTTTATTGGTTTGTGTTTATGGTGTGCTTTAATGTGACGACGCTTACCAGTGTAGGCAGCTGTTTTGTAGCCTCAGGAACAGAATTAGTCATTATGCTAATTTAAAGTGTGACGCAGAGACAGTGTGCATTGCTTTTGCCTAATGGACATTGACAGTAGGAGATTCTCAGGATAGTCTGAAAGCATGCTGAAGTTGTGTGTATTTTGCATGCATGTGTAGCAGCAGATGAGACTTTTATGAGGAAGATGCAGGAAAATAATTGTTCCAGTGTGAGGACTAGAGCAGTGCGTGCCTGACTCTTAGCGGCACCCTTCATAATCTATTTTCCCAGAGTCTCATCACTCCGTGAGAGGAGAAAAGAAGAGAAATCTTTTTCTTTTATATTTTTGTTGTAATTTTCATGCTCTGCGGTGATATAATTCAGGACATGTAAGATTTGACAATGCACAGCTAATTACTGTTTTTAGCAGTCAGCTAAATGCATGTGTGATGTTTGTCAGGATGTATAACAGCTGCGTAGGCTGTTCATGTATAATATAAACCAGTGGTTGAATTTAACTCATGAATCATTAGCAACCAGTTTAAGGGATCAGAAAATGAAAACCTTCTGTAACTTAGATAGACTGTCCTGAAAATGAATTTGCAGTGCAGGAAAGAAGGGCCCTAATGTCTTTTCACAGGGAGCCTGTGATATGCTGTCACTGTTATAATCTTAGATGCAATCACCCAAAAGCAGTAACATCTTCTAAATGATCATTGGAACAGTTAAATTAGTGGAAACACTTCACATGATTTTCTTGATTTGGATTAATTCATACCCAGTATTTTACATTTACCTTTACATCTATCAGCACGGCCATACCTCAAAGCATTTGAATGAACTGATCTTTTTTTTTTTCTTTCTTTCTTTCTTTCCCTGCCTCTGGACAGATGATTCAGTGACCTGTCACTGTGGTGCATGATAGCTGGAGAGAAACTTGTCCTCTGTCTCAGCATGCGAAGTCTTTAGGATTGCGCACCTGTTGGTGAAAACAAATCCAAAACAAGTGCATATTCATTTACCTTTCATTGATGCTTGTTTGGTTCTATAATTCATGCTCAGCTACATTGCAAAGATGACCCAATACTGTTTTTTTTATCAATACATGTAGATGTTTTCAGTGTTTCCCACACATACGTTTTATTTGGACGGGCCACCCATTTATATTAGCCCAAGCACATTTGGTGAGTTATTTGTATCTGAGAGAACCATGCTATAATAGTTATTGATTTATTAGTAGAAAATGCTCTCATTCTTATTTTGAACCTTTTAGTCAGTGCTAACCAGCTAGCACCAGTCCTTCCCATCCTGTGTTTCTCTACTAGCTGATGAGCAGCTTCTCTAGAAGGTCTCTTCTTTTCCTGTTCTGGACCAAATGATCCACAGTTGTCCATCTGCTCTGGAGTGAGCTGGGCCCTCTGTCCAGAACCTGCAGATGGAGAGCTCATTGTGGCCCCAGTGAGCTCACTGAGGTTGCAGAGCAGAACAAAGACTAGCACTGCCAGACACAGCCCAAGAAGTTATACTTGGAGTCTGCCCACTCACTGGAGAGACAGTTGAAATTTTTTTCCTTGTTTATTGTCACTAAGTAAATATAGCTTAGCTCATAGTTCATTCAAGAAAGCATGTATGCTCTTCCTCTCCCTCTCTCTCACACACCCCATGCACATGCAAGCTTGTTACCCCTGCCTTCTGCCACAAATAGAATCAAATTCTATGAGAAACACAGTGTGGTGTGGGGTGGTGTTACGTTACCCACACAGTGGGTTTCCATCCACTCAACCCGATCCTCGCGTTCCATTTTCCCAAACCTCGCAGTTGTTCACAGGTTCTGTAACATGAAAGAAAAGCTAGCTGGGGCATGACCGTTTACTGTTTGCAGTGTGGTCTCTCTTTCTGTCTCTCCATCTCCTCCACTCTGTAGTATCACAGTGCCGCACATGCACAGAACAAACAGCACTGTTCTTTCTACTTGTGCTGCTGCTATTATTGCTTTTATAAGATCAAATGAGTTGCAAAACCATGTCATAAACAGGTTGAATTGAAGAGTGGAAGCACATCACAGCACCTCAGTGTTTGTTTTTCAGGCATACAGGTGCTGATCATAAAATTAGAATATCATGAAAAAGTTGATTTTATTTCAGTAATTCCATTCAAAAAGTTCAACTTGTATATTATATTCATCCATTACACATAGACTGATATATTTCAAATGTTCATTTCTTTTAATTTTGATGATTATAACTGATAACTAATGAAAACCCCAAATTCAGCATGTCAGAAAATTAGAATATTGTGAAAAGGTTCAATATTGAAGACACCTGGTGCCACACTCTAATCAGCTAATTAACTCATGACACCTGCAAAGGCCTTTAAATGGTCTCTCAGTCTAGTTCTGTAGGCCACACAATCATGGGGAAGACTGCTGACTTGACAGTTGTCCAAAAGACAACCTTTGACACTTTGCACAAGGAGGGCAAGACACAAAAGGTCATTGCTAAAGAGGCTGGCTGTTCACAGAGCTCTGTGTCCAAGCACATTAATAGAGAGGTGAAGGGAAGGAGACGATATGGTAGAAAAAAGTATACAAACAATAGGGATAACTGCACCCTGAAGAGGACTGTGAAACAAAACCCATTCAAAAATGTGGGGGAGATTCACAAAGAGTGGACTGCAGCTGGAGTCAGTGCTTCAAGAACCACCATGCACAGACGTATGCAAGACATGGGTTTGAGCTATTGCAGTCCTTGTGTCAAGCCACTCTTGAACAAGAGACAGCGTCAGAAGTGTCTCGCCTGGGCTAAAGCCAAAAAGGACTGGACTGCTGCTGAGTGCTCCAAAGTTATGTTCTCTGATCAAAGTCAATTTTACATTTCCTTTGGAAATCAAGGTCCCAGAGCCTGGAGGAAGAGAGGAGAGGCACAGAATCCACATTGCTTGTTACCCCTGCCTTCTGCCTTCTGCCACAAAGAGTAAAGTTTCCACAGTCAGTGATGGTTTGGGGTGCCATGTCATCTTCTGGTGTTGGTCCACTGTGTTTTCTGAGGTCCAAGGTCAACGCAGCCGTCTACCAGGAAGTTTTAGAGCACTTCATGCTTCCTGCTGCTGACCAACTTTATGGAGATGCAGATTTCATTTTCCAACAGGACTTGGCACCTGCACACAGTGCCAAAGCTACCAGCACCTGCTTTAAGGACCATGGTATCCCTGTTCTTAAATGTCCAGCAAACTCGCCTGACCTTAACCCCATAGAAAATCTATGGGGAAAGGAAGAGACGATACGCCAGACCCAACAATTCAGAAGAGCTGAAGGCCACTGTCAGAACTATCGACTCCATGCCACGCCGCATTGCTGCAGTAATCCAGGCAAAAGGAGCCCCAACTAAGTATTGAGTGCTGTACATGCTCATACTTTTCATGCTCATACTTTTCAGTTGGTCAACATTTTTAAAAATAATTTTTTTTATTGGTCTTAAGTAATATTCAAATTTTCTGAGATACTGAATTTGGGGTTTTCATTAGTTATCAGTTATAATCATCAAAATTAAAAGAAATGACCATTTGAAATATATCAGTCTGTGTGTAATGAATGAATATAATATACAAGTTTCACTTTTTGAATGGAATTACTGAAATAAATCAACTTTTTCATGATATTCTAATTTTATGACCAGCACCTGTATATTTACAAATGGAAGCAAAGCCTGTGCTTGCTTTTTATTTTGGTTACTTTCGTTTGAATAAAAAATGCTTGTAGCATTGACATAAAACAGTGGTTCACATCATGGAGTAGTAGAATAGGAAATGAGAATATAGACTGCTGAGACTGTACAGTTTCTTTTTGTTCAGATTATATGTATACTGTAATGTAGATCATACTGCATTATATTTAACCTGGGTGGAGGCCCCCTGTCTTGATGTCCAGTCTTGTTAGTGTCAAAACAAAAGCAGTTGTTCCATTTGTTTTCAGGTAGATAGCCTCAGTTTCATAGATGTGTACTGCACATTCATGTGGTCTGTACAGGTCTTGAACAGTGCAAAGGTCAGTACAGAGGTTTTCCTGGCTCAGAATGTGCCGTTCGGGTAATGGGTTGACTATGTACATAAGCACAATTGGTTCATGGACAGTAAGGCAATGAAATTGTATTACTTTGTTTAACAGTATTATATGTGTTTTCCTGTTAATATCTGGCTATTTGAATAGCAAAAACGTATAGGGCAGGGTAGAGAAAACTCCAATCAGCACTGGTCAGAACTGGTGCTTCTTTGGTTCTTTGCCAAAAACAATACTATTGTACATAAAAAAAACAAGTACACTTTGAAAAAATTAGATGGGTGAATTAATATTTTAATTCACCCATCTCTTGTCAGCTGATGTGCATGTGTTTGAGGTGGTGCAGTCTCACTGAGACTAAGAGCTGGGAAAGCAGAATTTAGCGTGACTGTAAATGACAGCAGAATGAATAAAAACTCTAACGCCGAGGCTGGAGCAAAAGGATTAGTTAAACAACATAAAAACATTTTCTCAATATTCACTTATTTATCTTGTCATCTGATGAGCATTTTGTATCAAAGGACACCTGAAGCCAAGATATTTGTATCAGATTGAAACTGGGAAATGTTTAATCAGTGCATCCCTGCTCAGGCTGTTTTTCACTCTGGTTTACTGCAGTGCTATATTTTTAGTTTTATTTTTTGAATGATATTCCTATTTCATGCTCGCCACTCTTGTAGAGTGAGATTGTTCATTAATTTTTGTTTTAAATTTTTTTTTCTTTTCAACATATCAGAAATGAGAGACGTGTGGCATGTACACTCTGGGGTTTGCTCCACCATTGTGGTTGTTAAAAGGTGTTGATCCAGTTTGACTAGATTATGGCCTCTCTTCTCCTGTGTCTGGAGAAACTATAATAGTGTCCTTTCCCCTTTTTAAACATACCCAAACTTGTGTTTGGCTATAGGATAAATAGAAAAAAGGGGATAGGATAACACAGGGCTTGACCTATGTTTTGTGTGAGAATTGATGAATGACAGGAGGTATCCAATTTCTAGTATAAATCTGCCCCACTGCTATTAGTAATTTGTCCAAGGCCCACACAGATAGTTATGGAACAGCAGTCAGCCTTGTGTGGATTTGCTTGAATTTGTTTAAACCCTCCTCCTAAGCAGCTACCCAGTATTTCCAGAGCAGAAAATCTCGACTTGCAAACACTGAAAGAGTAACTGTTGGCAAGACAAAAAACGCCACCCTTCAGAAGTCCTGCCCTCTCACAGACAAAGCCAGGAACTCTGCATCAGCATTCAGTAGTAAATCAAATAATGCTGTCATTGTTTTGTGCTGACCCAATAGTAGAGTTGTTAGGCAGCATGTCACAGCAGGGAGTCATTCCCCTGCTCTCTTTCCCCACTCATGTTGTGTCTACATTACACTACACTATCTGTACAAAGGTAAAAACTCATAAAAGAAAAGACCTTTTTAAAATGTTCCATTGAGTGTCTCTTCTTTCATTCTTTACTGTTGACTGTATGCTTAAAGCTATAGAAAGAACACATCCGTGTCCATTTTTAAGTAAAATCTAATTAGGCAATTTAATTCCAACTAAAAATGTATTGTCGTCTTTTAATTCTGTGTTGATGTGTCTTTCTTTGAGTCGGTCATTTTCTTGACAAAAACCTACGTAGAGAGCTCTCCATATGGAACGGTGTACCTGTCACCACCTCCGGACAACAACTGGAGAAGGTGAGTAGTGCCTCTGAGCTGCTGACAGAATGCTTATTGTCTTCTCTTCTTCCTCTAACTAGATTATTTTACAACAGGAACTGTTTCCTCCTGCCAGTGTATTTCCTGCATCAAGCCTCTCCCTGCTGTTATTGCTGTTATTTTCTTTTAAAATCCAGACCCCAGCTATCTCAATTAAACACAAATCAGAGATGTGAGTAATCGCTGAATGTCTGAGGGAAGCACTGGAGCAGGCTGCTGGGTGGAGTTGTTGGCCTTGACTGTTTCTGCACAAATGTTTCAAGTGTGAAAGTGCTGTGTTGGACCTTAGAAGGCTACGTCTAACTAAAGGTGTTTGACAGATAGCCTTTTGTTTTAAAGGTCATGCCCAGCAGCAGTCATCCTACTGTTAAGGGACTTGTGTTGTCACTGCCCTGTGGTGCAGAATCTCCAACTTAGCTGAAATTCAATCTCAGTATCTGCTGGAAAACTATGCTAGACTGGGTGCCTGTGATCTGAGCTGCAAGATCTTTTTTTCCTGCTCTGATTGAGCCTACGTAGAGCAGTCGATGTGTTGGTAGACAGCTTTTCCTCAGTGTTTACAAGGCAGTGAATTATGGGCCTGTGATAAAAAAGCTCAGCCAAGCTCCTCCCTTCTCACTCTTTCAGTCTTGCTGTGTCTCCACACTTTGTGTTTTGTATGCTTGCTTGGCCAGCTGCCAATCATCCTGCCTAGTTTTCTTCCACAGCGCAGACATTGGCCAGGCTCTGCATTTGAGTGTACTATAACAGCTTGTGCTGAAGAACTGAATAAGGCCCACGCCCTTGCGTCATTGTTGATAGCACAAAACAGGTTGGCTGACAAACGTCCTCACGGAGCAGCCAGACGTCAGTGCACTCGGAGTGGGTGTGTTTCTTAGAGAGCCATGTGGCACGAAGAACTAAAAAGCGACTTTCACATTTAATTGAGGCAACACTGCTTTGTCCCAGACTTCTTCGGGGTGAATGATTGAGCTTCTTAATTTAGTGTATGAGCAAACGTGACAATAAATTTTACTTGATTCAGTTATTGCACCTTCTGTCGTGAAGGCACACACAGAACAAAAGGTGAAGTGATTGGATGGACCTTTCTGTATGACAAACCTGTTTTTCTGTAGCTTTTAAATTGACTGAAGCAATTTTTCATTATTTTTTTTAATACACATTCTCTGTTTTTTTTTAGGTGCACAGTGCTCAGTCTTTTTGATTGCTGCTCTTCTTCAAAATAAATTAAAACTATTTATATGTAAACCTGTGAAATGGCAAAGAATGTCGTCGCTTCCCACATTCCTCATGGCTATTTTTTCCTTTGATCTTCTTTTGTCATTGCCTCTTCATAACCGTGCTGCATATGATTTGCCTCAACTCTGTCAAGTCTCTGCAGGCCAAATTGAGCCTCTTGCTCCAACCTGCAGCAGATTGTTGTCACAGTGTGCAGCAGGGATAAGCTTCCCCCTCAGCAGTGGATTTTGGCCTACTTTACTGTCACAGGCAGAGGAACTGCAAGTACCATAATGCTGGTTTTAGCTCGTAACAAATTTGGAACCACATTGGGCAAATTCTTCTGTCCAGTTTGTCTGAGCAATCAAGAGTTTGAAAGCTCAGAGTACATCCCAGTCATTCTGCTCGATATCGGCATATCCACCTGCCATCAAACAGTTTTATACAAGTGTTAGTTTAAATGTATTTCCATTTCTATTTGAGTAAATTCTAATACTCTGTGATTAGTGATGTGAGGCCACTTTTTGACTAATACTGAGATTTATATCTGGCTTGCTCAGCCAAGACAAACAGTACTGTGTAGCCAAAAAAGCTAATTAGCATCCTGAATTGTACTTATCAACGTTTCCAGATTCTGGATTTTAAAAAAGCTGAGAAGAAGTCATTGTATAAACCTTGACTTAATCCATCAGTGTCCACTGTGGAATTTTAAAATTTCCTCTGCAGCACCCGAAGTACTAACTGAGGTTAAAACACATAATCCCTATTTAAAAACAAAAAAACTGTTCAGAATTTGCAGTGTGATATTATAATAAGAGTGAATTAATTTAAGACAAAAACTCTGAAGACGCTCATCACACCACAACAAAGTGTAGTCCACGTATGACTCAGAATAGAGGTTAATGCAAGAGCTTTTAAGAATTAACCTACAAAGATCCAATTTAAAATCCCTTTAAGGGTCAGGGTCATGGTCATAGACACAGTAGCACAGTGGAATGTGATTGCCACTGTTGAGAAATGAAAAACAGTAACATAATAAGATATTTGGAATTGAAATGAGTTCCTCTCAATGCTTTTTATAATTTAAGATTGAAATACGTGAAATAGAGTAAGTTATTTCTGGTGCTACTCTTCTTGATGACTATGTGATATTAGTGTTTTCATTCAGAGTTAGATTTTTGAAAGCCATAAATGAAGACCATGGGTATGCATTGCACACTCATATTTTTATTTTTTTCTTAATAAAACAAATGTATATTTCTAGTTACATTATGGAGAAATGCTTTTCTTTTTTTGACTGTATAATTCAACAGTGCACAGTGATAATCCATGTTGTTATAGAAGGAATTTGTGTGTGTTAGTGTTTGAGACGCCTCGAAAAGCAACAGAGGTCATCAATTAATGATAATACAGGCATAGCCATTTTACAAATTAGGTCATGGTCGTTGGACTGGCAGCATTTGGCAAGTGTCCTTGTACTGTAAGCTGTCTGTGTGGGCAAAATGAATGAGCAGAACACAATCTCTCTTTTGCACAATCTGTGTTATGTTTTTCTTCTCAGCCTGCTGACGGATCTTGTAGCTTAGATGAAGACATAACACACTGTTGGAGGGGAAATGGGAAATCTGTTTGGGCTGAACTCTTGTCAGATTTGGGAAGCTCTTCTTCGGATAGTCTGCCAGGATGTCCCATTGATGAAAATTCTGTTGTTGCAATCCATTGCAAGAGGCTATTGTTAATATAGTTTATATATTTAAAACCACTCACACTCTCGTCCAAAGAACACATCAGTGGCTAAGGTTAGTAACCATTCAAGGAAATAGTGTGAGGCCTTGTGTTGTTACAGTTAGAAGCAGATCCTCTCGCTTGACTGTCTCAGGGGAGAGTGAGGTGGTAAGTATTTACAGCGCCAGCTACATCTGCACTGCATTACTGTTAGTCAGTTGTGGAGAAGAGCCACTGAATATTTTAACTGTTTCACTGCATTAACTATCTCCGTGTGCTCACTTTTACTTCTTAAATACTCTCTGAACCACTCAGAAATGGCATAGAGCAAACATCTGTAAATTTGCTCAAATCATCTCAGGAGAGCAAGGGAAAGATGTCAAGTAGGCATGCATATTTTAAAAGGCACCATTTGTTAAAGTGTTATGTCATATTTGGCACTGGCCATGTTTTAGTGAATTGAGAAGTTAAGACCATTATCCTTTGTACCTCATCAGTCCCAAATTAATTTTGCATTATGATGACAGGCCCAAACATATTGGCAGAGTAATAAAGAACAATATTTGGGAACAAGAAGAGCAAGAAGTCCATTGAGAGATGATATTATAGACATTCTGCATCTTGGTCCCATCCACATCAAAAGTCAAGATGGTTCTTTTCAGTTCAATTCCAATTCAGGTTTATATATGTAGTCCTAAATAGCAAGAACAGTTGCCTGAAGGTGCTTTATATTGCAAGGTAAAGATACAACAATGAATAATGACTTTATGAATAAGCATTAGGTGACAGTGGGAAGGAAAAACTCTCTTTTAACAGGAAGAAACTTCCAGCAAAACTACACTCAGGGAGGGACTGTGACCTCAACTGGTCAGGGGTGAGGGGAAAGAGAAAAGAAAAAGGACAGCATAGGGAGGCAAAACAAAACAGACTATGGAAGAGGGTAGATGACATTTAATGACATGCTGTGGTTGTAAACACCTGGGGAGTGAAAAGAGGTGTATGGAGACCAAACGAACAGTGTATAACAGGAAGTCCTCCAGCAGTCTGAGCCTATAGCATAACTAAAGAATGATTCAAGGTCACCTGATTCAGCTTTAACTATAAGCTTTATCAAAAAGGAGAGTTTTAAATCTAATCTTAAAACTAGAGAGGGTGATTGTATCCCAAAATGGGTAGAGGTCAGTCAGTCAGAAAAAAATACTATACTGAGGTCTTTAAGATATGATGGAGCCTGGTTATTCTAGACTTTGTATGTGAGGAGAAGAATTTTAAGTTCAATTCTGGATTTAACAGGGAGCCAATATGGGAGAAAAATGATCTCTTTAATGTCCCTCTTTATTGTACTCTCGCTGCAGCATTTTGGATCAGCTGAAGGCTTTTCAGGGAACTCTTAGAGCAATCTGATAATGATTTGCAGTAGTTCAGTGTTCACTGATCTGTGTTGAGCAGATGCCCCCTCGTTCTGGCTTGCTATCAAAAGTTGGCTAAAAGCTCCTTTGTGGTGGGATGTACTGCTAAAAGTCTTAGCAACCTTTTTTAAAAAAAAAAAAAAAAAAAAAAAAAAAGCATAAAACAAACAAACAAAAAAACTTGTATATTAACAAACAGGGACATCAGATTTATCCAGTATCGAAGATGGAGACAGAAACCATAAATGAATGGCTCACATCAGTATGCAAAAGGTCTGTGTTCAACATGTATTTTTTTTTTGGCGGGGGGGGGGATCAGAAAGTCCTCACAAGTTATGTCCAAAGATAGGCCTCTCCCGAAGGCGAGGGAACCTGATATGCTTATCCAGAAACCAGCTGCCATAATGAACAAACAGGCAAAACTGACGATGGTGACACCTTTCATAATTTGAGGAGTGAATCTATTGAAGTGCCAGCAGCAGCATTATAGTGCAATATTAGTGATGCAGCAGAAATCAAATGTAAGCACAAAAGTAGCCTAGATAGTGTTTTCCTGGAAATTTTAAGTAAAAGTATAACACAACTGCTTAACACTTTGACAATAACTAAAGAAACGTAACTTCGTAACTCTACAGGAGTCTGCACAATACTGCTGCATTATAAAACTCAAGAACATTTTCTTCCAGGGATGTTGGGTCTTTAACCTGCTTAAAGCCCTGTTTTTCCACCACTCTGTGCTCCTCCTGTCATATGAAGTGCAGCTAGCGAGTGCTCCATTGATGCTTGGTGGAGTAATTTGTTTACATGTGGGTCGCACGCCCCCAGCTGCAATTCCTCATTTGTAGCCTGGTTGTACTCAACAGTGTGTTTTTGTGTGTTTGTTGAAGTAACTCTCTTTTTAGGTACTAAATTGTCCCTGGAGGCTGACACACTCTTGCTCTCAGACATGCCTGGGCTTGTCTCATTGTTGCGTATAAGTGGAAGAGAATGATGGATGGATGGATCTGTGCTGTTTTATGAGTTCTGGTGGCAAGTTCCCCAAATAAATAACACTAAAATCAATGTTAATCTGTGGGTGATTATTGATCTTATCTCTGTTATTACATCCAACCAGTAAGAAGAATACCTGACAATGTTCAGGTATTTTACTCTGTGGTTGTTTTATTTTTGGAGTTATAAAAGTGTTTTTCCATGAGAATTCCCACCACAATCCTGAGCTTGTGATGGTAGAGATTGTGGAGAGACCTCTATTATCTTAGGTTACATGAAGAAATGGAAGACATTGTAAATCTGCACGTGAACTTTGGCAGGTCTGGAAAAAAGGTGTACCCAGCAGTGTGCACACTTTGTCTAGCCACTGTTATCAATAAAATATTTGAATAAAAACTGCTTTTTATAAAGGTGATTGGAAAATACACATTTGCACACATTAACACATCTGTGAATTTGTAAAAAGATGACTGATATTGAGGTTTACAGGCACTGTTACATAAGCTAAGGGATCGCCAGGCATGAGAGAAATGCAGGGGAACAGAGCTGTTCTCATAGCCTTTAACCGCCCAATGACCAACAGTCTGGCCAGCAGAATATTTTATCATCTCCCTGGATTTATTTATTTATTTATTTTTTGAGGATTTTTTTTTCTTTGAGAAAAAAAGGAGTTGTATCTCAACATGTCCATCTGTAGTGAGTTGAGCCAGGATTATTGATATCAACCATCTGTTCTTCCTACACACTAACACCTTTCTAGACAGTCCAGTGTTAGAAAGGTGTAGTGTTTGTTTATTTATCTCTTTTTCTTTTGACTATATGCTGATGTGTGGGAAGAAGGTTCTTATAGGGAATAAGTTCCTAAAGATGCTTGAGGCATAAAACCTGAGTACAGCTACGGGTCCCTTTGGAGAGACCATCTGCTTCAGGGTCAGAGCCTCAATCCAATCCCACGCTCTCCTTCTCTTCCATTCACCCATCTTTGGCCTGCTGTTCCTGTACCAGCTTCTCTTGGGATGAAATCTCAGCCCAGGCTCCCAGGAGACTGCAATGTAGAAAAGCCTTCCAGAGAAGAGGTCTTAAATTTTTCCACACAGCTTCTTTAGATGATGTTTTGTGATGATTTCTAAGCGATTCTGCCCTCTATTGAGTTGACCTGATGGTATCTTTTTATATGAAAAATCTTATATTTGTATTTGCAAAAAAACAACTATTCTCTCACCATGAATTTGGTGCACCTGCAAATTGTGAACTCCAGGATGCTGCTTAAAACAAAAACATTGGTTGGTATTCAGATATACAAAGCTGCATAAACATAACCAGTCCTGGATAAAATTAGACTGGTCTGCCCTTTTTAACAATCACATGTATTTGTGCGAGTTGAATATTTGTTGTGGGATGGGTGGGTGCCACAACTAATCTGCATTCCATAGCCTATGTCATATCTAAATATAGGTATCAGTACATACTGCAGTAACAAGCATTATCAACCAGGTAATGTTACACATATTGTCGGGCAGGCGAATGGGTGGTTGTCCGGGTGGCATCCAGTGACATGTCCACTCAATAACTCGAGAGCCATTTGATCCACACTTACCAAACTTCATGGGTAGATAGCTTATGACAAAAGCAAGGTTGGGATTGTATATGAGGTCTCTGAGGTCAAGATCAAGGTCACTGTTACTAAAAATAGAAAAACGGTGTCCACTCAATAACTGGGAGACAATGAACAGGGTTAATACAGTGTGACGGACGTATTTTGCCTCGCTGGGTAGTGCTCTTGTTAGTTGTTGGGTTTTTTTGTTTTTTTTTACACTGATCATCAGTTGCATGAAATGACTGTACCATGTCAGATATGCTCCCCTGTGGTATGACTGCAAATTTGCAGGCTTTCAAACTCAGAAAGCGTAATAATAATACTGATCATGTTTATAGTGTGACACCCCCTGTATTATTCTGGGTATTAGTTTTTTGAGAGGCTTCTGTGACTAATAATTCAAGGTTACAGGTCTTAATTTTCAATTTAAATTTTCGATTGTCTTAAATTTCCAGTATTGCTAACATGGATAATTTGGCCTCAGATAACTGTAGGCTAAACATTTGTGGTAAGCTGATTAATGAAATCATGCTTCCGGCTTACATCAATTGCATGAAATGACAATCCCAGGTGAGGTGCAGCCTGGACAAGTTGCCAGACAGTAACAAGCATAGACTGTATATAAAAGGTGGGTGTAGCTTCTGGATCTGAAAAATAAAGACAATGCATTTCTGCAAGTTGCAAAAGGAAGTCTGATCATAGAGAGTCAGTCTCTTGTCTGTGACCTCAGTAAAGACTTCCTGATCAGTTTATGATCTCAGCGCTAGTTTCAAGTCTTACAGAACACATATTAGTGTTCACTGCCTAAGTTATAGCCCCCATTATAGTTGGAAAGGACAGTAAAGCAGGTGTGCCTTACCATGTAATGGGCAAGTCACTAGCCTATGAACATGCAGTGTCACTTCATTTGCTTCCAGTCAAATAGACCCCTGGTTTTTCATGTCCGCTTCATGTCCACAGCAAGATTGCAATGGTGAAAACACTTCACATAAGAGCTTTACTACACATTGAATGTTGTCACAACACTATGTTGTACGGTGGTGCCTTGTAAGAACCAGCCCACATTTTGTCAGGGTTGGGAAATGATAATTATGGAGCCCCACTGGCAGAGGTCGGGGGAATTTCTGTGAGAAGAAAGTCATGGTGGGCACATTCTATAGGCTACATCTGAGAGCCATTGTTGAACTTGATAGCCTGTCCTGTAACAGCTTATGTGTTTCCAGCTTTGAGCCCAGAAATGCATGGATCTTTCTCTGCATTGGTGGGAAAAGGGATAGGAGAGAACCAGGTGCACTCACACAATTTAAAGTTGTCAGTAACCATAACTTGGACTGTAAGAGGAACCTTCAGCACTCAGAGAAAGCCCAGACAGGCTTGGCGAGAACATACAAACTCCACTCAGAAAGAACCTAGCCACCCAGCAGATTCGAACCCAGAACTTGCTGCTTGGCAAATGAGAAAAAGGAAGTTGCAAAATAGGCTCAAGGCTCATTTTTTGCACCATGGGGGCCCTAGCTGGTTAGATCTGCCCTGTTGTCTAACATTGCTGAGAATATAAAATGTTTTTCTCTCTACACAAAAGGGAAGATTTGGCTAAACAGCTTGGGTTTCTTTCCTCATCTGCTTTAATTTTACAGGTAGCATTGAGTTTCTAGATCATGACTGTTGCACGCATCTTTCTTCTTTGACAGTTTGGTTTTCCAAGGAATGGCAGCAGAAAAACTGGAGCATTTCGCTGGTATATACCAATAAAGCATTCTACAAACGTGACTGCCAGCCTGACTGAAAAGATGTTGGTCTAGTTTTTGAAAAGAAGTCTGTTTTATTTCTTTGCATCATAATTTCATATTTTAAGAAGACTAGATGTGCCAGTTAGAGGAAAAACAAACATATTCGATGTACTTTCACTCTAGGGAAGAGTCAAGATTCTCTTTTTTGAAAAACCATCCATCCATCCATCCATCCATCCATCCATCCATCCATCCATTTTTTGAAAAACGCTTCAGAAAAATCCACTTAGTCACTGTTCCCACTCCATTGTTTCAGGCTTGGACAATGACTCTCCACATTAAGTTGTTTACATTGTTTCTCACTGTTTTTGTCAGAGTGTTGCTGAAGTCACACATTTCTCTCTGCATTAGATAGAAGAGAGCAGCTCATAATTCAGCTGCAGGTTTATAAACCTGGCTTGCTTCTTGTTAGCTCTCCTCTGTCTTGATTTTTTTTCCTTCCCCTCAGTCTTCACCCTTTTTTTTAATATATTCTCTTTCCATTTTCCTCAGAAATAAAACACTGTGTTGTGGTGCGTCTTGAGTATTTTCCATGGTCTTTCTTCTTTCCACACGTATGCCAATGCAAACGTCATTTTTTTTACAGGGATATTTTCTCCTCTTCCAGAACTTAAAGGCTGGAGCCAAGGGTTTCTGCTTTTACCCATTAAATTTATCTGTCATGCTTTTCCTCTGTCTGTCTTTGAAGGGAACAACAGCCATGGACTGAGGAAAAGCGGCCGGGGTTTAGATTAATATCACAACTCAACAGGTGACCCCTTGACCCCATCCCTCTCTTTCTCGGTCTCTTTTTTTTTCCTCTGTCTGTCATTACTGCTTTATCCCTTGCTTAGAGTGGCAAACAATTCTGTTCTTTGTATTTTTGCAATCTCTCTTGGCCAGATAACGTCCTGATTTCTGTCTGTTGTAAATCTCTTCCTGATTTGTAACATCTCAATAATCCTCTTCTTTCTTCCTTTGAAGCACTGAGATAGAGGACCACAGAGTCTCAGCTACAGACTCTTATCACTAATTTATTTTTCTCTTTGTAGCTTTTCACTCATGTTTTCTGTCCGTAACATTAATCAGTACTTCTCTTACTAACCCAGCTGTAGGACTCACGGCTTTTTTGCAGTTTAACATCAAGGTTCCTTACTCACATCTTCTTACTTTCAGCCTTTTTACGTCAACCCTGAAATGTTACGTTATTTCTGAAAAAGTTTCTCTTTGGTTTCTCTGATTTTTCTGAAATCAGTGCAAGTCCAGTTTGTATTGGTGGCAGTTGCAGGAAAAGGTTTGTGAACATTTTGGAATTTAAAAAAAAAAAAAGAGTTTTTTACTCATTACTCATAAAATGTGGTCTGATCTTAATCTCAGTGTGGTCACAAATCTGGACAAACAGGATGTGACCACACTGATAACACACAAACAGTTGTACTTTACCTTTTTTATGGAAAACAGTGGTTTCCTTTACAATGTCTTTTTCTTAACACCATTCTTCTTCAGTTTTTTCTTATTGTGGACACAGAAGTGGAGATTTTCGCAAGGTGCAGAGATTTCTGCAGGTGTTACTCTGTTACCCTTGGGCTCATTTCTTTTCACCTCTTTCAAGATTGCACAGTTTGCTCTTAGTTTGGACATCTGCTCCTAGAGAGAGAGAGACAACAGTTTTGTCTATTTGTCAAAAGTGGAAAATCTTTTTTGGTTATCTATAATGATTCTCCCAGGACTTTTCTTTAGAAGAACAGGCTTTATCAGTAACCACATTTTGTATGGCTTTATGTAAAAGGAGGGTTACCTTTACAATATGCACTTCCAGCCGTTTCTTCTTAATTGGAACACCTGAGTGCTTTAAAAAAAAACAAAAAACCCACGGTTTGTGTTATTATTGGTATTTGCATGAAAAAACACTGTGTTCCTCCCAGCTGATCCCCTGAGAATCAGCTGGGGGGTGTTAAAATATAGTAATTTTTGCATATTCATTGAAGTCATACAAAATTCTAGGCTTTCTACTGTTTTTAAGTTCCGTCGCTTCAAAGTATAGGGTGGTTGAAATTTAGTGCACAATCAATTTTATATCAGTTCCAAGTATCACAATCTCTGTTTTTATTCAGCATGATTTTTTTTCCCATAACCAACTTTGAGCATCACCATTTAGGCTAGGTGGTTGAAACTTTACCCAGATGCATGTTTTTGTTTCTTTGTTTGTTTTAAACACTGATCAGAAAACAAATAAAACATCCCGGGTAACAATGCTTGTTTCTGTTACTACTTCAACAACACTAAATTGCTGCAGTGTTGCTATCAAAACTACGGTATATCACATGAGATTGATACTCAAAGCTTTAGTGGGTTTTTAGTACCAGTCTTAGGTTTTACTTTATTTCTAAAACGGAGGGTATTTGTCAAGGGTAGGATTTGAGAAGTTCTGGACAAGTGTTGCAATCATAATACAGTAATGTTACAGTCAGAGAAAAGAGTGATTGGGGACCGTGCACAACCAAAATTATTTGAACTCCGTGTAGCGAACTTGTGATCTTGTTGCCTTTGAAATGGCTGCTCCTAAGATGGGGACGGGGTCAGCGATCAAGCTCAGTTGCTGTCTTCAAAGCGACTTTAGTGCTTTGATGGAGTCAGTTTGCAAGTGAATGGGAGCAAGTTGGCTCTTACATTCAGTCTGTTTGTAATATTATGGCAATTACCTGTGATAAATCAGTGAAAATCACAAATCTGTTGTTTATACAGAACTTCAAACAGAAACTTCACATTAACAACTTGCATACAGAGTCCAGTCAGAACCTCATAGATTTGAAACAAAATCGGAAATTCCTTCACAAATAATGACGTAGTTACGGCAGGACTGTGATTTAACTGCAAAATGATACAACCTCAGCAACCTTGATTTTATATAGGAATATAGCCAGAATACCACCAGTTGGCAACCATTGGAGTTGAGTCCCCTGTTGTAAAAAGACACATCACAGACGGGTTGCGCTCATTGGCACAGACTGACAGATTGATTGCAATGTTTTGCCTCTCATTTACAAACTGCATTCAAGGATGATCGCAGTTAGTTCAAGCCGGACAGCAATTGTTGGGAGACAGGTTGCATCCCATCAGGCAACTTGTGCAGTCGTCCTGCAAATGAAAGTGGTAGTCCACAGGTTGACAGTGTTGCATATTCAACCTTTGGGCAACCGGTTGGTCTGAGCTACTTCCAATTGGTCGCCGAATGTGAAAAAAATTGCAATCACTGAGCAACCATGGTAGCAAGGAGGTTGCCGTCCTGTTGTGACTGAGCTATAAACACAAACCGAAGCCTCCTTGGGATAACTGTCATTAAAAACATGTCCAAAGCTTTTAATGACAGTATGAAACTTAAGACATTTCTTTGATATTTTTATTTTATTTAAGTTTTGCAGGTACAAGACTGCTTCAGTTGTTGCAGTTAGGTTTTGATTTTTCTAAAGTTTAGTAATAACCTCACTTGTGAATGCTCATAAATCTGACTTAAAGAATGGAGACAAGACCACATTTGATGAGTATTTAATGCAGAAGTCTGGATATTTCCAAAGAGTTTACACATGTTCCTGCAATAGGAGAAAAGAATTTGATTATGTCTCAATTTTAAGTGTTTTGATGGTAATTCAAGAGTTTCTTTTCTAAATTGGCACTACAGAATTTTGGGAAATCCACCTGATATGTCTGGATGGAGTTAGACAGCAGTGCCTAAGAGAGGCTAGGCTTGGTTTTGTAAAGCTGTCAACTACGTCTTAAGGCCATAATGATGTGCAGTTACTAGCTCTAAGTGTTTAAAAGAGAAAGCTCTTAAAATGTTTGATTTGTCTGTTTTCCACTTTTGTTTAAAGATTTTTATACTAATTTATAATTTATTACCAGGTGTAATGTGAAATATATACTAAAAATGAAAGTTAGTGATCACTGTAATTGGCACAGTGAAGAAAATGGTCATTTTATTATAACCTTGTTATTAAATCAGTGACCTTTACAGTTAAACTTTGTAAATATAATTGCATTAGCTTCATTTAAATGTGCACAGTGGGATTAATCACATTCATTTTTCCCTAGCCTAATTCTGCTTTCAGTAATGGACGATAAAAAACAGACATGGAATGAAAACTGGTGGCTTGAAAAGCATCAAACTGGATTGAGCACAAGCGTGATTACAACACTTTTCTACATCGTACTTGAAAGAAAGCAGGAGTGATGCACAAAAGAAGCTATTTAGACTCAATTGAGCACACTAAAGAACACTCTCAGCAGAAGTGATGTAAGAATAAGAGTGGTTTGTGTGGGTTGGCCCATACATGTGTATTTTGAGAGCTTGCTACAAGTGAAAGGTGAACATATGTGTATAAAATCACCTTGAATTAGATTCAGGATTTACCACCAAAAAAAGAGCTACTTCAAATCAGATAATCTTATGTCAGATCAAATTTGATTGTTATAAAACTTACAATCTACTGTCCATGACTTGCAGATTAATCTTAACAATTCTGTGGATTTCCCTTTATCTCATGTTTGTATTAACTTCTTTAAGGTGATTATACCATGATATCCTACTAAGGATTTAGCTGAGTGCTGTGAGGGTGTTTATGTGTAAGGTCAGAGGGAGCCTGCAGATGAATGCAGCCCATGTGCAGGCAGAGCGGGAAACAGAATGATTCACTGACCTTACAGCCCTAAGAAACCTTCTGCCTCTGTCCAGGGTGCTGGACTACGCTGCATAATTTCTTCCTCCTCCTCTTCCTCCTACACAGAACCAACTCAGACTCTGCTCTTCATACAAGTGCTATGAACCCAAACCCTCAGGACCCGTTTGGCATGAACCAGCAGATGGGCAGAGGACCTCCGCAGCGCAATGGTGAGAGTATCATACACACTCAATCAGAGCAAAGATGCCTTCAGAGAGAGGATTTACTTTGTGTGCCTCCCTGACAGTGTTTATTTTTTTGTTTTGTGAGTAATATTTCGACTTAAGAAGACCTGTACTTCAGCTCCATCATTAAGATATTTGTTTTTTCATCCACTGCGCAGATGCAACATGCTGTAGGTGCTCATCTGTACAATTTTAAAGTTAGCCATAAATTAGACATTTGAGGTTTTTAACCTTCACTGTGCAGAATGATCCATCTGCCAACTTTAAGGTACATGTAGTCAAGAGGATGTTCTATCTGTTTACACACGTGTGATGTGGACTTAAATCACAGAAATACAGTGCTTAACAAATTTGTTAGACGAGACATTTTTGTAGGTGATCTACTATCAAATCACCAGTTTATGAACAAAGATGCAGCCACCTCATTTCAGTAATGATCAACTCAATCTGCCAAGAGCAGTGCAAATTAAGGGGATGAAAACAAATGGACCTGATGAGTGTGCGAGTAATCTACTGTAATAACAGCATGGCAATTCACAGCAGGGAGAGTGAGCAGAAGGAGAATCGATATGTTTTTGGGTAAAATCTTCTGTCAGCCAGTGAGAAATGCTGTTCTCCAGATTTTGACAGCTCAGATGGAGTGCAGGATTCATCCAGAGAGAGGCTGCTTTATATTACAAACCAGAAGGAGGGACATAAACCTGGAATCTGTCTTTAACAGCTGACCTGTCGGATGTCTAGAAAAACACAGAACATTAGTCAGATTCTGACTGATTGTGCTAATAAAGTAACTGCAGCTGTGTCACAGGGATAAGACTTACCTCACAGAGGCTGTGGCGTGGTCTGCAGCTCTGTCCCTGTGCAGAAATATGGTTAAAACATGAACAACTGAAAATTGCAGCACTCTAAAAAGTACCTTTGCTTGCCTGTATTCTCCTCCTCCTTCAGACCTTTTAAAATCAGCTCTGTTGCATTAAAATGGCAATATTGAGGAGCAGAAATATGCAGGGCTTGGTTCTTAAGATTCAGAGTGAGCACTCATTTAAGAGTGAAGGAATGGATCCAAAGCTTTGGTGCTGCACTCACAGCTCTGAGAAGTCCACCTGCAGTGATAATGCTCTTGTTCTAACAGCTACCACAGTAATGTTAGCCAAACGGTTAAATAGCGCCATAAATAGCAGTAATTACCTCCTGCAAACTTTAGTAACTCACAAAATCAAAGTTGAATTATTTGACTTCTCTCTTCCCAAAATGTTGTCCTATTAAATAAAAAATGGAAAACTCCCAAGAAATATGGAATAAGGCCAGCCGCAATAACTCTGTCCATTCCCTTCCATTGATGACTTGTTTGTGTGCCTCTTCAGTAAATCAGTAAAGTTTTTGGTGCTGAAAGAGGGCTTTATTCTGGCATAAGCCATTAGATAATCAGGCCCTAAATCTTATTTTGGGAACACAAGTCAAACACAGTTATTAAGTGACTTATTGTTTAAAAAAAAAAACTGGGCTACTCATTCAAGCAATCAGAATTTCATGGTATAATTATAAAAACTGATATTATCGTTCTGATTTCCCCCAATTTTAGCTTAAGTGTGCATACCCTTTTTAAATTCTATACTTTAGAAATTGTAGCTAAACCACAACATGCTTGGTCTAGCATGTGCAGCTGATGTGTGAGGCAAACCTGTGTTTTCTCTTTTCTGAGAGAAAGTGTGAATGACCGTGAGGAGCAGAACTAACAGGATCTATCAAAAGAAAGAGTCAGATGAATTAACAGTGTGAAACACACCACCAGCAAGGCCAGGAAATAGTCCAGTGAGACTTATTAGAACCCACTTGTGTATTGAGCCACTGCCTCTAACACTTATCCAGTGCATTATACATGAGAGTAGAAACCTAGATCATTGCAACAGAGAGCTGATGTGTTTTACTCACGCAGAGTATGCAGGCCGCTTCTATATTAGGCCCATGTCCTTGTAATCATGCTAGTTTATGGTGTTTGTGTTTCTGGTCATTTATTAACAGAGAACACAGTCCATCCAGCCAGCTGCATTTCAGGCCACTCTGGGCTCAGTCACACAAACCAACATCAGCCCTTTGTTGGTTTAAAATGGTGTGTTTATATGTCTTTAACTGGGACAAAGAAAAAGATTTAACTCCAAGTCAGAGAACCGACGTTCCTCCCTCTCTTGGCACTCGTCATTCCTTCACTTGTGCTTCTTTGTAATCGTAGTGCTGATGAAGTGTGGAATGGATGAGAGAAGTGCTCCTCCAGTGGATTACTGCTCTCTCTATTTAGCCAACACATTCAAACACCATATTGCCATAAAATCTGACCCAAGAAAGAGTTTCATAAATGCATACAGGGTTGATGTAAATTACAACACTCACTTACAGTGGCTCACCTTATACCATAGACTATATATATAAAAGATAGATGTAACCACTGTGACCCATTAGTTTCTGTATGCATGGCGTATTGCCTGCTGATGAGTGGGTGGAGTACTAAGTTAATAGCTATTGTTAGCATGCTGTATCTATAGTGTGTGTGCATCGCACGGGTACATATGTACACTATGAGTGCCAACTGACAGACTAATAAAATACCACAAAATTGAAGCACAAACTTCTTGGATGCTCTATGCGACACACTAAGCTAAGTAATATTTAGTCCATTAAACGGCCCCAAAATTTACAAACAGCACACATTGTCAAGAGGTTAGCGAGGTGAGGCCTAGCATGCAGCAATGGGCTACAGCTTTGTCAGCCCCCCCTTTATAACACAATCCAAACAGGTGTGTTATGAAGAGGGAAACCATCCATAGAGACCAAAACTAGGCTGTAAATGTGCTTTTTAATGATGTAAAGTGTGGCATTTAAAAATGGGAATCTTTGGATTTGGCTGGCTTTTGGAGCAAACCTCATTAGAGGAACTGCATCTTAAGATTCCTGAAAAGACAGAATTCATAAGTTTTTAGTTTCCCACTGCAGGAAATATTTATTTAAAGATGCTCAAACTGTTTAACGTTGTAGCTATATAAATGAATCTGTAACAGAGATTAGGTTGATTTTTTGTTTTTTTGTTTTTTATTTCCCCAAACATGAAATAAGATGCCTGTGGGGAAATCACATAAATACACAGTGCAGTCTGCTTGCACAGCCAGTTGTAAACGTAAAACACATACTGCACATTGCTCCACAGGCTTTATGTCATTTCCTCTAACAGAGGCCTTGAGATGGAGCAACACTGCGTCATGGCCCCATGCATGAGCGCGGAGAGCTGTGAAGCTCCAGGGCCTCGTTGACACCTCTCAAGGCTTCAGCAGGCTTTGAGTGGTGTTAAGCCCTGGCTGATTAAAGAAGCATCTAACTAGAAATTACGGTGTTGAGTCACACTGGAGGAATAGGTGGAAACACTTTGGGGAGATGAGTTCAGCTACAGTATCTAATTGTGAGATTTCTTTTCTGCCAGTTGTTGTTAGTAGAAAAGGAGCAGCCTCTGCAGCTGACAGCGCTCTGATTGCTGGTATGCTCTAGCAGTAGACAGTAGTATTTTCTTCTTAATCCTGAACAGTTACAACACCCATATTGAGTGCATTGGACAGCTTGATCCCAGCCAGGGACATTAGCCAACCATTTTCCATCCCAGTTGTCCTGTTTCTGTCCTAATTGCAGCAATGAGCCACAGCGACTAGACAACCTTTAAAGGGGAAATGTGATGATGCCAGACTGTTGTCATGTCTCATTGTCCCAATGCTGTGTGCTGTCTCTCAAAATGAATGAACCTCAGAGAGAATGAGAAGGACTGGATGGGCGATGAATCCAACTGGATTTCTGTGGATCCTGAAATTTCTTTGAAAAAATGTCTGAAATGTGATCATCTGAATTTTAGTCATTAAAATGTCCTCAAAGCTATTTAAGATTTAGGTCTTGAAAGTTCAGTGGATTTATACTTCGCACTACTTTTACCTTACATTAATACTACCTGACCAATATGGTCTAAGCCCCATGCCTCAAAACAGTTCTGACCTGTGGAGATGTGTGTGGAACTTCTGGTTCTGTGATGTCTAGCGTGGAATTGATGGCAGTGGGTCCTTTGTGTTCTGTGGGTTTCCAGATGCTGCCTCCATGCATTGGACTTATTCCAGTGTATCCCATTGGAATCTGATGCAGTTTGGAGGCCGGGTCAATGCCTTGAGCTCTTGATTGTGATCCTTGAGCTGTTCCTGAACAGTTGCTCTGGTGTAGTGGGGGGCATAGTTGTGCTGGGGGAGGTCACTTCAATCTGGGAGTACCGTTACCATAGGGAGGTGTGTGTGCCAAAGTAATATCCACATGAATGCTAGTACTCAAGGTTTTCAGCAGAACATTGCATGGTACAGAAAGTTTTATGTTAGTTAATTCACTTGTCAGTGGTTTTAATGTTGTGCCTGATCAATATTTGAAATTGCATTAACTAAATCATTAACACAGAATTTATAAAACTGCAAAAGGAAGCTAACATTATACAAACATCCAGTAATGCAAACTGCGTAGTCTGCATTTATAAGATATGTCTGTGTAGATTCTCAGTCATCCAGGTCATAGTAGTCTCTGGAGCTTGAAAAAGGCAACTGGACTTCTTTTTGTTTCTTGAAGACGTTTCACCTCTCATCCGAAAGGCTTCTTCAGTTCTCAACCAAAAGGTGGAGAGACCCAGGTATTTAAACCCCTGTGGGCGTAGTCCCCTGGAGGTGGTTATGACCCTCTATTGATCATGTGCGTGAACACATGTGCCCAGGTGTGAAGGGGGCGTGGGTCATATTTAATCAGTGGTTTCAGTTGAAACCAATTTAGGACTCCGCTCCATTGTTTCCTGTGGCCTATTGAGGTCATTTATAAGAGCACCACCAGCTAGTGTGTTGTTGGGTGTGAACTATCGTGGTGTCTTCTCTCAAGAAAAAAAAAATATATAAATTTATGTAGGAGTAGAGAACAATGTTTAGTGCTTGGTTGAAAGATGTAGAACATTTGTAACAGTCTGCACCCTGTCAACAAAAAACATGGGGAGCATCACCAAAGTCCGTGCTCAGCACAACACACTGCAGCAACATTAACGTCTATAACTCCAGTCAGTGATCTGTAATTAGCGGCAAAGCTGAAGTACTTTAAGGATTTCACACAGACTTTACTTTGCAAATAATTATGGTGCAATGAATTGTCTTTATGCTCTTCTTAAACTTTTTGCTTGTAAGCCTGTGAAATGGGACTAAAATTGCAGTCATTAAAAAAAAACATCTTAAATTGATCTTGCTAAAATCTGCAGGAACCCAGAGCAGCTCAGCTTAAGTTTGAGCAATGAGGAAATCTGAAGCAGAAGAGAAGAGAAACAAACTATTTTCCTAATAAGCAACAGAAGTGCTTCACAGGAAGTGGTGGTGCTCAAAAGGAGAATTAGGCAGAGAATAGAGAAAAGTTCTGTGAAAAAGACACAGGCATGTGGATCTGGCATTAAGTCTACACAAAGGAGAAATAGAAAGCATCTTTGTGGCATGAGAAAAACAACGGTCCTTTCTGAACCCAACTTTTCTTCTCCCTCTTTGATTAATAACATGATGCCAGATGCCCAGCTGCTGTTTTTGAAGCTGCACAGTAATTGCAGTATGCCAAAGGGCCCGTTACTGTCAAAGGGGATAACAATTGCATGAGGAAAACTGGGATTACTCAAACAGCTGGTTAATATAGAATATCCTCTAATGTTCCTCTGCCTTTGCTTTTTTTTTTTTTGTTTGTTTTTCTGTGTTTCTTCGTTGATCATCCCTCCCCCCTTCTCCATTTCCTGTTTGTTTCTCATGGAGGCTGGCATGCAGCTAGTGTAAATGAGGCAGAGGTGGACAGGTCTGGAGATGGTAAGTTGTACTTTCCTTCAGTAAAGAAATATTATAATTCATGTTAGCTTTACTGCAGGTAACATGTTTAAATGAATGTGAACCTTTCCCTCTGCAGTCTTTTCTTTCCCTACCATCCCTAATGAGGAGAATCTAATAGGTGTCAGTAAGCCCCTACCCAAGCAGCTGTGGGAGGCCAAGAAGGTGAGATGTTTGCTCTCTTTTTACAGTGACTCTGTCTGTGATGTCTACCACGGGGTGTAGAAGTCAGTTATCACTACGGCTGCAAAGATTATTTTGGTAGTTGACTAATCTGTCAGTTATTTTTTTCCAATTAGTCGATCAGTCAACAACTATTTCAGTCCTACCTCACCTGTTCATGCCTGCCCACCTGTGAATGTCACCTTGTTGTCTCTTCTCACAATTCTTGCATATTAAAGTGAATCCAATTTTTATTTTTAAATGAAAATGTAATGTGCAAATAAGTAAATAAAAATGGCCTCTGTCCAAACGTTCAAATAAGGCTTCAAATGAAAAAGTTTTTTCCATCCAAAATACCTGAAAAGTTTACAGATCGTTGAGTTCATGAAGAGGTTTACTATTCAGAATGAACACTAATATTATTGTTAGGGAAAAAAAGGAGACAACGTAACTGATCCTATTACCCCCATATCTTCCTGTGGTGTATTGTAGTTACAAAATCATGTACGTGGTTTTAGAATATGATGCGTCAAAATTAAAATTCCACGTTGGCTAATTTTTGTAGTCGACATCATCGATTATGTCGACGAATCGCTGCAGCCCTAGTTATCACCTGCATATCTTGGCTTCATCTTCTCTTACGTCTGGTTGCGTTGACACCTTGGATTCCTGCCATGACTCATGAGAGACTGCAGGTCAAACCAGTCTGCTCATTCTGGCTGCCAGTGCGCGATCATTAGCAGCTGACACAAATTTGTGGAATTAGAAATGGTGAAAATTACTGCATTCACAGTGCAAACAAGGAACAAGAAATTATTTAAATATACAAACATCAAGATGGTTATTCCAGGCCCTGTAAGGTATTCTCGAAACACAAGCAGTCACCGTTAACACCTGCACAGTAGGTTAGATGAAGCAAATTACATGTAAGACATTTATTTGTGTCCCTATTGTGTTTTAAACCTGAACCTTCAGACAGATATTGGGCTGTCTGATCATAGCATTCTTGAAATCATTTGAGCACCACAGCAGAATCACTCAGTTATTTACCCCCCCCCCCCCCCCCCTTTTTTTTTTTTTTTTTTTGCTCAATTTGTGGAATTTAGGGGGATTTGTGCTCATTACTGGATGAATACACTGGTCTGATACAAAAACCACTCTCAGCAGAGATGCTTACTGTCTTAAGCTTTTGTGCTCTGGTTTTGATGTCCTTGCAATCCCTATTTATAGCATTTTCTCACACTTTGTGTTTATTGAATGAAATCATTTCTATGGAAAATTAACATTTACAGGTGGCCATCTTTTCCAAGCCGCAGTTTATAAACATAGTTCTCCATTGCTGTTCATCAAATGCAGTCTATAAATAGCTGTATTTCACTTTATTTCACGCAGTCTAGAAAAAGGCTGGCAAGTGAACAAGACACAGAAGAGAGATACACCTGAAGTTAGCACATCTTAATATTGCTGCTATTTGTAATAGTAACACTGAGAGGAGACTCAGAGACTTAGAGAGGCGAGCATATCCCCCTTGCTCTCTCATGACCACAGGCAGTTTCACTTCAACCTCTAATTGAAGTTATAAATGCTGTGAAGCTGCTTTGACATGAGGTGGAGGCTCCACTCGTCTCCTCACAGAACTCTGCATTTTGTTTTAACATTTTGTTCTGTAATGTTGCATAATTGCTGATGTTTCACACTCAGTCAGCTTAAGTTGATGATGTGGCTAAGTTTGTGTTAAGGTCAGTGGCTTCTGTCATGTTGCCGTCTTTTTGCCACACTGGGGTTATCTTTGATTGAAGACAATCTGTAACCAACCTTTAAATAATTTTAACATAAAATCAAAATGCAGGATTGTTGTTACTTGGTTTCTGCAAGGAGTATAAATAAATGTTCAAGGTTTTTGTTACTTTTGATGATGTATCAGTTATTTTTTGCATTTATATTTTTTTGTGTTTCTGCTTCAGGTCCAGACTCTGGCATCTAGGCCTAAATCATGTGAAGTGCCTGGAATCAAGTAAGTCTAAGGAGGGTCAATGTATGTTTTTTCTGCTGTTTTCTTATGGTTGTAAATAACTTCCATATCGTCATCCTGTGATGTTTTACAGAGATTTTATAGTCTGTCATTTAAAATAGGCCGCAGGCGTTCCACGGGCAGTGACAACTGCAGCGGATCTAAAGAAACAAAGGAATTCTAGAAATGAAATGCCACACATTCCTGCTGCTTCAAACAGGATGTCCTGTACACCTTTAACCTTTTAAAATAAGAGGAAGAGCATTATTACGACAATCACATGCCATTGACATTGTTCAGCAACATTTTGCTGACACTACTTTCCTTCCACCACAAACCACCTCCGGTGTCATGTCATGAATGGACATCTCCAATATTGCTAGGAATTTATTAGCAGAAGCCATGTTGTACCATGCGGCCAGTAACTGGGACAGATATAGCTTATGTTTTAATGATACAGAATGCAGTAACAGCTTTTGAAGAGCCTTTATAGACTGGGGGGTTCTTGGAAAGATGTCCCTGTTTAACATGGAAATAAGAAAGACAGAACATTGGGTACCAGGTGCCAAGCTGTTCTGTTTATGGAGGCAAGCATTTTTTTTTTTTTTTGTAGTCTGGGGACAGACGAGGCATAGTTGCTGCCCGTATGCTATGAAATAGAGAGTGGGTGGGAAAAGAAGAGACAAGAACAAGTGGAGGCAGTCAAATCGGAATGGTTTCAGATTAACAGTGTTGTTCCTGGTGTCAAATCAGTTTTCTGTCTACCTTTGTTGCAGTATATTCCCATCTCCAGAGCAGAACCCCAGTCTGTCTCACTACCAGGGCCCGTTAAGTACCGGTGGCTCATTGCCTGACCTCAGCAACCTGCAGTTTCCCTCTCCGCTCTCCACCCCGCTGGATCCTGATGACAACAGCGGGTACCCCAACATCAGTGGGGGAAGCAGCACCGGAAACCTGCCAGCTGCCATGATGCACCTAGGCATCAGTAACTCACCAGGTGGGTGGGATTCAGCTTTTATTTGTGTGTGTGTGATTTTAATCTTTACTGAGTTTTCATTTTACTTTTTAGATAATTACTTTTTTTGATTCGATTTGTCTAAGGGCCAGAGCTTTGAAGTTCTAGATCAAGGGTGAAGTTCTTTTGTTGTCTTCTATAAAAGAAAATTGTCTGGCTTTAACAGCATAAAAACCAAACATGGTAAATGGACATGGTAAACATGACAATAAATTAGAAGATGCTTGAAAATCAAGCATCTCACAAGAGCATTATTTAAATTAAAGCTGAAGAATTTTAAGGTGTAACACTCACACATTTTACTCTGTGACTACACTCAATGTGCAGCATATACAGACCAAAGAATGCATCTTTTATGGAACATTTCTTGCATAGTGTAGTGTGAATCACAGAAAAAACAGACTTTAGTTTTGGAGTTGTTTCCCTTGAGCTTTTGAAACCAGCACAGCACTCTGAAGCTTCAGGCTTTTCACGATTCTGAAGTCATTTCTGATGTAGTGGTAGGTGATCTAAAACAAAATGCAAAAGCTTTATTTCTACAGAAAAGGATCCACATACCTTGCATAAAAAAATAACTAAAAGCCTACCAATCTATTTCTGCAATTGTGGAATAGATTCTCTTGGGGCATTCATGCCACTCTTACACTCATTGTAGCCACTTTGTTTACAGTGTAACTGTAATAGCAGCTGAATCAACTGTCCGCATGTGTTATGGACTCATTTGAGCCACGTGGAATGTGCATAAATTCCAAACAAGTACCTCTCACTTTATATGTAACAGACGCAGGATCAGTGAAAACAACCCCACAGATACCTTCTGTTGTTCCTGCAGGAATTGCGCATTATGTTGCCCAGATAGAGGTGTAAAGAAATGTTTATAACTTTCACAGTCTGACCTCCCTGTACCTCCTTTCATCACATGACAGAATCAAAGAGAATCTCATGTGCAACCAACAAAAAAATGTCTCAGAGTGTGCGGCGCGAGGAACGCAGCTGTAAGCTTGACCTGCGACTGAACCAAGGCTAAAGATTTGAGCCTCCAAAATAATTATTCATAAACTTCTTGGTAAAAGCATAATATAAAATTGATTCTGTAGCAGATCTCTCTTAACCCCTTAACTGGCAGCAAATAAAATCACCTGAAACAACTACATAACACCCTCTGGTTATTATTGGCTCTGAACAACCCATTTCATAGCCTATTAATCGGCTGCGTCTGGTCCGCGGGCCGAATGAAGTGCATTTATATGGCAGGCTAGACCCGCTTATTTTGACTGACACCTCATTCGGCCAATAATGTTAAGAAATGGGTTTCCCAGAGCCAATAATACTCAGAGGGCGTCACGTAGCTTTGTCAGGTGATTTGGTGCAGCCAGTTACATGATTGGCCGAATGACGTGTCAATAAAAATGGGAGGGTCTAGCCTGCCATATAAAAGAGACTACAAACGGCCCGTCACCGGGCCCTTGCCAGTTAAGGGGTTAAAAAAAAAAAGAAAAAAAAAAAGATCATGACATTTCTCCAGGCACTACGCAGATAAACATTGCTGCTTTCATTTGTCCTTGCAGCATTTTCATCCTGATTGTGGCATATTTGAAATTAGTAACACATGCTTTTGTTGGATTTTTCTTTCACCTTTGTGACTTAAAACTTGAAGTATTCTGAACTGAAACAATCTAGATGGGTGAATAGCTGTACTGATGAGAGGGAAAATACAGTCAACTGAATACTTTATTTCTGTTTTTGCCACTGTTAGCTGCTGTTTGTGGCTCTAACTGCACTCTGACACTTAGTGAATAAACTCCCATACAATATGAGAATGTAATCAAACTGTTTATCAGAGGGTAAGTGTGATTTTTAGAACACTCTGGCCTAACATTAGCTCACATAATGTTAGCTTATAACCAGCTGTTGTTGTTCAGCTGGCTCGTTGTCAGCTGTCTGGAGGGTTTAATCTGCTGACAATAAGTAATTGTGACAATATCTGGAATAAATAAACATGTTTATGCACATTTTCATGCATTAGAGCCCTGATTTGAGTTCAGAAGTTGAGGCTTGAGGTGATGTTTATTAAGATGCTGGTCACATCTCTTTCCTCACATTTTCTCTGCTTTGGTGAAGGGGAACCCTTTCTCTGATGATAAAACTTCATATCTGGAGTCTGAAGGTGCAGACATGAATTTAAATGTCTCCACAACACACAGATGCCTACCACTTTTCTACGTGGCTGGTCTCTAGCTGCATGCATAAAACACGATTAGTCAGAAGGCAGGTGTCCTTCCTGTCCACTGTATTTAAATATGGCGGGGCAACATTGCGGCTTCCACAAACCAGTGCCCGATCCTGTGTATTTTTAATTCTAAGTTTATGAGAATGCGTCAATTTGTTGGAAGATGTAATAATATCCTGATCTATGTATATTTATGAGGACATTCTTTTTATCCTGCTAAATGACCTCAAAAAAATGACTGACTGCACCTTTAAGTTAAGAACCACAGCTCCAGTGATTTGAGCAAATTCCATCTTTCCCTCTCTGCCAGCCAGCCATACGTTGCTAACTCATTAAAGGATCTCTCTGTCTCCGACTTTCTCACTCTGAACTCTGCTGGCTGATCTGATCTCACCCACTGCTGCTCCCTCTCAGTCTTCCCTGTATGTATGTTGTGTGTGTATGTGTGTGTGTGTGTGTGTGTGTGTGGGCTCCCACGTTAGACACAGTTCAGCTTGGCAGAACACCAAAGTGACAGAGAAACTTTGACCCTCCTTTGGCTTGCTACAATCAGCTCCTTTCTTTTCCATCAGTCCTCTCATTTTCCTCTCCTCCGATCGGCTTCTTTCTCTCTATTTCCCCATTCACACAATAAAGTCTAGTGTTGTGAGTTGGGGACTGGAGAGCATCCTGGAAAAAAGTACACATGCATCACCAGTACCTCATCATCTCCTCATTTACACCCTACTGGGTTTGAAGCTTGTCTGATTTACTAGTCCTTGTGTTGCTGTCTTTACTGTCCCTGCAGGTCTCTCCTCCTCTTTGAGTAATCCCTCAATCCAGGCTTCCCTCAACAACTGCCAGCTGCAGTCTTCACTCAGCAATCCCTCCATCAACTCATCCCTGCGTCTGTCCAGCAACTCCCCGCGGCGAAGGCCAGCTCCTATCAGCCCCCTCACCCTGTCTCCTGGAGCTGAGCAGCGCAGGAGTCTGGCCAAGCAGCTGTCTCCCACCATGTCCCCCTCACTGTCCCCCATCACACAGGTACACTCACCTCACATTCCTCTGACAAACACAAAAATATTAATATTTTTATATAATGGCTGTGCTTAAAGATAAAATAACAAAAAATTATTAATATAATAATTTTTGCTTTGTATGGAACGCTGGTAACTCCACTGTTATTTCAGTGTGTAAACTACTACTGTTAAAAATACTAATATTGGATTCTAAACAAGTAAAATTCAACATAACCATATAAACTATGATAGAACCCAAATTAGTCACTTACAGTGCAAAAAATACACTGGTGCCATTGCTTTTATCCTTGGTGTGGTGGAGCGAGAGCAGTGAGTAATGACACTACAATCAGAATAAATAAACTTCAAGTCTTTATTAGACTTGTAGTTGGTCTTTAGTGACTCCTGCTGGCTCTCCCTGTTCTGCATAGGGAGTCGCTTTGGATACCAGCAATATGCCAAGGGAGCCACCCCCGCCCTATCCACTTTACCAACAATCCCAGCATGCAGTGGACCAGGGCCGACAACGCCAACAGCAGCAGCCACCACAACAACAGCAACAGCAGCCTGTTTCTCCGCTTCAGAGCATTCCACTAGACTTCAACACGAGCCAAGTAAGAGCTGTGAAGAGCGTCTTTGTCAGGGTGTGTGTGCACGAACAGCAGAATGTTCCCTACA
This sequence comes from Archocentrus centrarchus, assembly GCF_007364275.1. Taxonomy (NCBI): domain Eukaryota; kingdom Metazoa; phylum Chordata; class Actinopteri; order Cichliformes; family Cichlidae; genus Archocentrus; species Archocentrus centrarchus. The sequence continues at coordinate 300,618 of NC_044348.1, forward strand.
CACGTTCAGTCATATCACAAAACAACAGTGTTTGTAGTATATTATTGATTTTCATTTTTTTTCATAGTAGCTTTTGAAGAATAGATTCAACATTTAAATTGTAACACAGGCAAAGCTGAGCCTTTACATTTTACTATGGAGTTTGTTTTCCCTGCAAAATAGGCCTAAAAAAGATAAAAATAAAAGTTCCCTCATAACCCTAGAAGGTTATATTAGGATTTGCTCACTATTTTTTTTTTTGCATCAATCAACACTAAATATCCATCTTTTTTTTTTAAATATATTCGGAACCAGAAATACAATCCCTAATTTAATTTTCAAACCATTTTGTCTGGATTAAGGTCAAGTGCTTTCTGCACTGTGAAGTGCAAAGACCTTTGCAGATCTTTGATTAAAATGGTGACAAGGCCCAAATCAAGGATAGAGAACCACATGGTAACCTTTTAGTGTTCACAGGAACACACTGGTCTCAATCATAGTGTCACCAGCAGGGAGGGGTTTGAACAAAAAAGGAAGAATGCAACCAAATACAGGGAGGTCCTTGAAGAAAATGCCTTCCAGGGGCATTAAGACAACTGTTTGACTGTTCTTGAGAGTGGTATAAACTCCACAGAGCACCTGTGGGGAGACCTGAAGATGGCCAAATCACAGAGTATTTTTATCAATCTGCTTTATATACAAGAAGAATGGGCTCAAATTTAAGTATGCTTGCAATGATCATGGACACACCTGGGAAACACCTTCTACTTCAGTGGTTTGTCCATCCATCCATCCATTCTCTTCTGCTTATCCGGGGCCGGTTTGCGAGGGCAGGAGCCTAAGCAGAGAAGCCCAGGCTTCCCTCTCCCCAGCCACCTCCTCCAGCTCATCCGGAGGGACCCCAAGGCGTTCCTAGGCCAGCCAAGAGATATAATCTCCCCTGCGTGTCCTGGGTCTACCACGGGGCCTCCTCCCGGTGGGACATGCCCGGAACACCTCACCCAAGAGGCATGCAGGAGGCATCCTAATCAGATGCCCGAGCCACTTCAACTGGCTCCTTTCGATGTGGAGGAGCAGCAGCTCTACTCTGAGCCCCTCCCGGATGGCCGCACTCCTCACCTTATCTCTAAGGGAGAGGCCAGCCACCCTTCGAAGGAAACTCATTTCTGCCGCTTGTATTCGCGATCTTATTCTTTCGGTCACTACCCAAAGCTCGTGACCATAGGTGAGGGTAGGAACGTAGATCGACCGGTAAATCGAGAGCTTCACTTTTAGACTAAGCTCCCTCTTCACCACGACAGACCGGTGGAGCGTCCGCATCACTGCAGAAGCAGCCCCTATCCGTCTGTTGATCTCCCGCTCCCTTCTCCCATCACTCGTGAACAAGACCCCGAGATACTTGAACTCCTCCACTTGGGGCAAGAACTTGTTCCTGAGCTGGAGATGGCACTCCACCCTTTTCCGGCTGAGGACTATGGCCTCAGACTTAGAGATGCTGATTCTCATGCCAGCCGCTTCACACTCAGCTGTAAACTGTTCCACTGCAAGCTGGAGGCCACCCCCTGATGAAGCCAACAGGACCGCATCATCTGCAAAGAGCAGAGATGAGACTCTGAGGCCACCAAGGAAGAAGCCTTCCACCACCTGGCTACGGCTAGAAATTCTGTCCATAAAAATTATGAACAGAATCGGTGACAACAGCCAGCCCTGACGGAGTCCAACACCCACAGCAAACGAATCCGACTTATTACGGCTATACGGACCAAGCTCTCACTGCAGTTGTACAGAGACTGATTGGCCTGCAACAACAGGCCAGACACCCCATACTCCCGCAGGACCTCCCACAGGATACCCCAAGGGACACGGTCGAATGCCTTCTCCAAGTCCACAAAGCACATGTAGACTGGTTGGGCAAACTACCACGCCCACTCACATATCCTTAAGAGGATAAAGAGCTGGTCCAGCGTTCTGTGACCAGGATGAAAACCGCATTGTTCCTCCTGGATCTGACGTTCGACTAACGGACGGAACCTCCTTTCCAGCACCCTGGCACAGACCTTACCGGGGAGGCTGAGGAGTGTGATCCCCCCTTAAGTTGGAGCACACCCTCCAGTCTCCCTTCTTAAAGATGGGGACCACCACCCCAGTCTGCCAATCCAATGGCACTGCCCCAGATCTCCACGCGATGTTGCAGAGGTGTGTCAACCAAGACAGTCCTACAACATCCAGAGCCTTCAGGAACTCAGGGCGAATCTCGTTTACCCCAGGGGCCCTGCCACCAAGGAGTTGTTTAACTGCCTCAGTGACCTCACCCCCAGTGATGGTCAAGTCATCCCCCTCGTCCCCAGACTCTGCTTTCACTACAGAAGGCGTGTCAGTGGGATTCAGGAGGTCCTCAAAGTATTCGTTCCACCATCTGACTATAGCCTCAGTTGAAGTCAGCAGCACCCCACTCGCACTATAAACCATGTAATTGGAGCACTGCTTTCCCCTCCTGAGTCACCTGACGGTTTGCCAGAATCGCTTCGATGCCGTCCAAAAGTCTTTTTCCATAGCCTCACCGAACTCCTCCCACACCCGAGCTGCAGTCCGCTTGGCCTGCCGATACCTGTCAGCTGCCTCTGGAGTCCCACAGGCTAACCAAGCCTGATAGGACTCTTTCTTAAGGTTGATGGCTCCCTTCACCTCCGGTGACCACCATCTGGTTCGGGGGTTACCACCACAACAGGCACCAAGCACCTTGCAGCCACAGCTTTGAGCACCAGCCTCGACAATGGAGGTGCGGAACATGGTCCATTCGGACTCAATGTCCTCAGCCTACCTCGGAATGCTGTCGAAGTTCTGCCGGAGGTGGGAGTTTAAGATCTCCCGGACTGGGGCTTCTGCCAGGTGTTCCCAGCGCACCCTCACAATACATTTATGTGCGCCAGGTCTGTCCAGCATCTTCCCCCGCCACCTGATCCAACTCACCACCAGGTGGTGATCAGTTGACAGCTCAGCTCCTCTCTTCACCCGAGTGTCCAGAACATACTGCCGCAGATCTGATGATACGATTACAAAATCGATCATCGACCTGCGACCTAGGGTGTCCTGGTGCCGTGTGCACTTATGGACATCCTTATCAGGGCTTTGAAATTATGCTGGTGGCAGGCACATTTTCCACCTACTCCACCACTCTGCGCCGTCTACTTTTTAATTTTCCTAAAAAGAAAATTTTTCCGCTGTCTCCATTTCCAGCGCCATGTGGATGCACGGGGCAATATTTACGTTCTTTCAATCTGAGCCATTTGATTGGTTCACGACTGCCATGTGACTATTCATATCGTCTGCTGTCGTCATGGGTTTGATCTCGTTCAGAAGGCGCCTGCTACTTTGACATGCCCCCCTGCTACTCCAAAACAATTTGAAAGCCCTGCTTATGTTCGAACATGGTCTTTGTTATGGACAAACTGTGGTTTGCACAGAGGTCCAATAACAAAACACCATTCGGGTTCAGATCGGGCAGACCATTCCTCCCAATCACACCCCTCCAGGTCTCACTGTCATTGCCCACGTGAGCTTTAAAGTCTCCCCGCAAGACTATGGAGTCACCAGATGGAGCACTCTCCAGCACCCCACCCAGCAACTCCAAAAAGGGTGGGTACTCTGAACTGTCATTCGGCGCATAAGTGCAAAGAACAGTCAGGACCCGTTCCCCAGCCCGAAGGCGCAGGGAAACAACCCTCTCGTCCACCGGTGAAAACTCCGACGTACGGGCAGCAAGCCGGGGGGATACAAGAATACCCACCCCAGCTCACTGCCTCTCACTGAGGGCAACTCCAGACTGGAACAGAGTCCAGCCCTTCTCCAGCAGACTGGTTCCAGAGCCCAGGCCATGCGTTGAGGTGAGTCCAACTATATCTAGCTGGTATCTCTCAACCTCACGCACTAGCTCAGGTTCCTTCCCCAACAGAGAGGTGACATTCCATGTCCCAATAGCCAGTCTCGATAGCCGGGGATCGGTCCACCGGGGCCTCCGCCCTCAGCCACCTCCCGACACACACTGCACCCGACCCCTACGATGCCTCCTGCGGGTGGTGGGCCTACAGGAGGGCGGGCCCATGTAACCTCTTCGGCCTGCACCTGGCCGAGCACCACGGGCTAATGCCCGGCCACCAGACGCTCTCCCTCAAGCTCCCTCCCCAGGCCTGGCTCCAGGGTGGGGCCCCGGTAACCCTATCCCAGGCAGGGTAAACTGTTCCCTTGTTGTTACAAACATAGGGGTCTTCTGAACCGCTCTTTGTCTGGACCCTCACCCAGGACCAGTTTGCCATGGGAGACCCTACCAGGGGGGCAAGCCCCCAGGCAACATAGCTCCTGGGATCCGTGGGACACACAAACCAAACAATGACTCTCCTCCGTCAAACCCCTCCACCTTATCGTGGTGGAGGGGTTTGATGGAGGAGAGTCATTGTCATTATTTAAAAATTGTTGCATTAATACTAATACTCATCCAAACTATGAAGACGTACATATGGAATTATTTGGTTAACAAAAAAGTGTTAAAAATACCAGAGCAGGTTTTATATTTTAGATTCAGCAAGGTATGTATCTCTTGCTTAGATGACAGCTTTGCACATCTTAGCATTTTCTCACTCAGCTTTATGAGGCAGTCACCTGGAATGGCTTTCAGTTAACAGCTGTGCCTCGTAAAGAGTTAATTTCTTGAAGTTCTTCCCTACTCAATGTGTTTGAGACCAGTTAGAGTCAATATACACTGAATAGCCCTATTTGAGTAATGTTCTAATCCATATTATGGCAAAAACTACTGAACTAAGAAAAGAAAAACGACAGTTTTGATGAAACTGGCTCTCATCAGGACCGCCCCAGGAAAGGAAGACCAAGAGTTCCCTCTGTTGTGCAGGAAGAGTTCTTCAGTGTTACCAGCCTCAGAAACCGCAAGTAGCACACACATCTCAACATCAGCTGTTCAGAGTGGACTGTGTGAATCTGGACTTTATGGTTGAATTGCTGCAAAGAAGCCACTTCTAAGGAAGAACAACAAGAGGAAGAGAATGGCTTGGGCCAAGAAACACAAGGAAAGGACATGAGACCAGTGGAAATCTGTCCTTTGGTCTGATGAGTCCAAATTTGAGATCTTTGGTTCCAAACGCCATGTCTTTGTAAGATGCAAAAAAAAGTGAGCAGATGGTTTCTACATTTGTAGTTCCCACCATGAAGTATGGAGGAGGAAGTGTGATGGTATGGGGGTGCTTTGCTGGTGATATATTCAAAATCGAAGGCACACTTAACCAGCGTGGCTACAACAGCATTCTGCAGTGACACACCATCCCATCTGGTTTGAGCTTAGTGGGACCATCGTTTGACCCTAAAAACATCTCCAGGCTATGTAAGGGCACCATACGTCGTCATGAAAAGAATTGATTCCTTTCTAAATTTTATGTTTTCTCAAATTTTCCCTGACAGCCCAACAATTTGGCAGCTCTCTTCAACGACCCCTTCATGGAGCCACAGTTCTCTAATCGCCAGAACAAGACTATCCCCTATCAGGTGAAGACTATTAAACTTGTAGATGTGCTATGAGCATGTTTAATGTCAAAGTAGAGTGTTTTGACTACAAAGAAACACACTTTTCCTTTCCTTTAGTAATCAATGAGATTCTTGTTGCAGTGCTATAAAGTTTTTATTGTACTGAGAAAACTGCACAACTTGAAGGTATCACATCAAACATTGCCAGGGTGAACATGACACCACTTCAGCTCCTTGATTCTTTGTGTTTTCTCTTTCTTTCCCTTTTTAATTCCACCATCTGCCGGCTAGTTGGATCAGTTCAGTCTGTTGGAAAATACAATGAGCTCCTCAGCAGGGGGGTCTTGCTTCGATCCATCGTCCTCCTCCCTCTATTACTCCCAGGCTGCTCAGTCAGGGATGGGTGGCAGCCACGGCACCCTGCAGGACCACATGCACATGAGGTCCAATATGTTGTACTCCAACTGCAGCGGAGGACTGCCCAATATCATACTGACTGGTGAGTCTGATGGGTCAGTCAGCTGTTGTCATGTCTGGATTTTGAAAACATTAAAACAACCAATATGCATAACAAACGGTCAGTGGTTGCCAGATTGATTGGGCAAAGAGTTTGGTGGTAGAATGTATTAATTACCCAAATTAAAGCTTACAAAATATTTTAAAATTATACAAAGAATGAAACACTACACGACCAAAACTGTAAATCTGCTCTGAGATTTTGTTACTAACAAGCACTCAGTTTGGCACAGGGAGTCATCACCAGGCTGCCCATTCTCCTTTTTGATTGGATGCCACATTTTATTTATTTATTTTTTTTGCATTTTTGGCCACAGCGGCTTTTTATGAGCAGTGGAGGGAGACAGGAAATGGGGGAAAGATACAGGGGAAGACACGCGGGCAAATTGGCGTCAGACCGGGACTCGAACCTGCACCGCCCGCACCGCAACACAGCATATGTATGTGGCCGCCGGCTTCACCACTAAGCCACCCGGGTGGCCATAGTGCCACATTTTGTTGCTACTGTGAATAAACACAGTCAACATCTGGTTCATTCACATTAGCAGAGCTGTGAAGTATAGCTTTGAAATAAACTCTTTCCTTGAGGAAAACACCTGTTAGCTGTGAGTAGCACATTATCTTCCCTTCATGTGGTTCCAGTTGCCTGAGTGCCGTCTGCAGGACAGTCCAGTAAAGATGCAGCACGATCAGAACCGAAGCAAATCAGTCTCTTTTTTTTTTTAATTCTAAACTTCCAAAGGGCAGGCGCAGCTCCTCCATTGGTTATTTTGCTGCATTTCTGGTTTTCCATCTGCCATTATTGTTCTTGAATGTAGCCCAAGGCCCCCCCTCCCTTCTGTTAGCATACTGTTTTGCTAGCTTACATCAGCCTGTGCAATTATTAGTGTTACAAATCATCTGTTTCACAAAATATTGTGTGTCATGAATGTTGAAGAAAGTTAGTCGTGCATAATTTCTTGTTCTGTCTAATCGTGTTTGCTCATGTGGTTGGAACTGTGAGTAAAAAGTGTGCTGCATTAACACAGACTCCCTCTCAGCGTAGCCTCAAACTGATTTGTATTGATTCTACTGAAGACATTTTGCATTTCCTTAAAGTGTACTTAGTAACGCACACAGATGAGACCTTGAATTTTCAGTGTTCACTCTGTATTGTTTCATCAAAATAGGAGTGTTGTGTTGATATTCCTCACTGAAGGAAGATGTTTGAACTTTTTTTTTATCTGTAACGTGTATGTGCTTGTATTTTGTATTTTCTAATGGCTTTCTAAAGCGACCTGTCCTGAGTGAAGCTGACAGCAGTGACAGGGGAAGTGAAGGAAACATTCACCATTATCCGTTTCTCTCTCAGATGACTCCAACCCGAGTCTGTCCAAGGACATCAGCAGTGCGCTCTCCACGGTGCCCGAATGTTTTGACTCAGAGGTAGGCTTCCCGTTGGAGGACGAGCTGCGCATCGAGCCCCTCAGCCTGGATGGACTGAGCATGCTCAGTGATCCCGACATGGTGTTGCCAGACCCATCTGTGGAGGATACTTTCCGCAGTGACAGACTTTGAATGTGAAAAGCACCACACGTGTAAAGAAACACACACATAGACACACACACAGATTTGCAGTGTATAGTGTACAAATCTGAATATGCATGCAAACAGTCTGTATATGGCCACTGTGCATGCATCCACTGCCACTAAGATTGATGAAATGTGAAAGACACAAACATGGTCATCCCCACTTTTAAAGAAGGAGACTTGTGAACAAACACTGTTTACGCCTGCTCTGAGCAAAGTTCCCCTCGTGCACGCTTGAGCTCATCTTCCTCACGTTGTTTGAAATGATGCAGTTTTTGGGATCTGAAGCAGTTCCAGCTCTGAGATCCCCGCACCCCAGCCCCTCCAGACCGCTTCTCCCCTCTCAAACCAAAAGGAAGCCCGAGAGGAGCTCGAGTTCTCCCGCTTCTTTCACTCATCACCAGCTCACAACACCCTCCACCCACCCCACCCCAAGCCATGGCAACATCATCGCCATGGTTACACACCATAGCAACCCCACTGCTGCGCTGAAAGGCAACAGAAATGCCAGCACACGATTTACGTTTCCTAAAATGTATGAGCGAAGCCCAGAGCTGTGATGAAGTCAGTTCTCACAGCTGGAGCAGCAACATCTGCATGATTTTTATTCTGCAGGTAAAGTCAAATCCAGCTGTGCAGTGGCTACTTGAACAATCATGGAAGAAAGGAAGCTTGCAGGGATTTGAGCTTTGCCAGTGTATTTTGTATATGGTGATAGATGATTTTTGAGATGTTTGCCACAGACATACATGCTCACATATATAAGCCTCAGTTTCAGTGTGACTAGAATGTATTTACCAACCTGAGACAAAAAGGGCAAACTGTTTACAAAGAGGACATTTTAATATTACTACTAAAGACTTTAGATTTGTGAATTTTCTAATTGAGAAATCCAGTTCTGAGACGTTTTGTTTGTTTAATTGCAATTTGGATGGATCTCCACTTTTGTCAGTCACACGCGAGTCGGCTGTGATTTTCTTTTTTTTTTTTTTTTTTTTTGTCTGGCACAGTTCAGACAGCACTGGGACAAAGGAACATCAGAGTCTGTTTAAAAGGAACTTCACACATTTTTGGAAAATAATGTACATTCATTGCATATGATTTTATTTTACATTTTGTACTGACCTTGTATCGGCGCTTTGAATCTTGTTTTAAAAAAAAAAAAAAAAAAAAAAGGGCATGCGCTGTGCAACTGTGGATCGATTATGTCCTGGATGTCTTTGCATTCTCTTCTATAGCAGTACATGAACTCCCCTCCCTCCACCAGTGCTCTGTGGCTGAAGCTGCTGAGTGGGTCAAGCAGAGGCCATGTAATCACGTGGGCATCGGACATCATGTAACATTGCACTTAACGTCTTTTGCACTAATTGGTTTTTATTGTGTAAGAAGCCAAAACCCAAAGAAGCAGAATGAAGCCATTACTAAGAAACCTTCTGTGACTAAATCTGTATTTTCACTACACATGCACTTGTTTCAGAAGGGCAGCAGGGGTTTGATTTTGATGTGAGATGGATTTTTTTGTTGTTGTTGTTTCCTGGGCTTTGATCAGGTGGTCCAATGAAAATGTTTTTGTAAAGAGCTCAGATTTACAGATGATTATGTAATGAATAAGTCATTTAGTGCCCTCTAGTGTTTGTTTTAGTAAAGTTAAAAAGCTATTATTTGCAGCCTGCTGTTTTACCTATGCAACTTTTCAAAGAGTAACTGAAACCTGTTGAACAGGTGCAACTTGTACTTTATGCAGTATGACAAGGCTCACTGATTAGCTCAGTGGGCGGGCTCAAGTTTTGCTAGAAGTTGCGATATTACATAAGTCCGGTGTCCACAGTGTGTATTGACTCTCATGAGCATTTGCAGTGACTGATGTAAAGGAACTTGGAGGCGTCGTACCTGCACTGCGTGGACTGGTGGCTTCTTTCCGTGTATCAAAGAGATTCAGTGTCATTATTTGTCAAAATGAAAATGAAGAGGGGTGCTGGGGTTACAATGAGGTTGTTTTCTAAAGAGTTTATATTCAGTTACCTGCTCTCTTGTTAACTGTGTAAAGACAGTGGGTGAGTGATGGAACCACGTAGCAGTTTATTTCCTTTTCATTTGTCTGATCCTTCCCGTGTACCAGCCTGTTTCCTGCTGGCTTAATGCCTTCTGCTGCCTTACTTCCTTACTTTGTTGTATTTCATATTCCAGCAGTAGCGTCCATCAGCTAATCATCCCTTTAGCTTTAGCTCTGTTTGGTACTAACTGCCTGTGGTTCTTTTCCATCACTTAGTCTATTTAATTTGTGTTTTTCGTTTTGGTGTCTTACTTTTTTTTTTTTTAGTTGCGTATGGAAATGTACAGTTCTGTTATTTAAAGAATGTTTTTGTCCACTAGTGTTACTACTTTTTTTGTAATGTCATTTGAGTTTTTGTTTTTCCCTAAGATATAAAAATTTTATTGGTTTGTATCATATGTTATAGTGCTTATCTTTCTGATTTAATATAAACAATAAAACTCTATACTGCCACTAGATGGCAACGGTGTGGTGTCGCTCACATTTACACATCCAGCAAACCACATGACTGAAAAGAATATAACAATACCCACGAATGCTGACAGGTTAGTTAAAGGAATGTCTGGTTTTATTGCTTCTTTCTTTGTACTGAGGCGCTCTGTAAATGCTAAACAAACTAACAGACCACCACTTAAGGAAGTCATGTTTAACCACAGGTTATTTTCAGCTAATTAGTTCAACACCATTTCCTTTTCCTTCCATTTTTTCTGTAAGCTGTTCATCTGCACACATTTTCTAGTCTGTCAGGTTTCCTCACTTTTTTCAAATGCAGATTAATTAATTTCAAGATTCTCTTATGCAGTAATGTGTACAGTTGTGTTCAAAATAATAGCAGTCCAACATGACTAACTAGGTCAATCAATATTTTTGGTAGAAATCATATTACTACATGGCAAATAATTTACCAGTAGGTGTAGTAGAGTCATAGAAAAACCAACAGACCCAACATTCATGATATGCATGCTCCTGAGTCTGTAATTGAATAATTAATTGAAAGGGGCATGTTCAAAATAATAGCAGTGTAGAGTCCAATCAGTGAGGTCATTCATTCTGTTTAAAAACAGGCATCAATCAGGTGGCCCTTATTTAAGGATGACGCCAACACATGTAGATATATTTCTCACTGAAAACTTGAGAAAAATGGGCCGTTCCAGACAGTTTTCAAAAGAAAACTGTTTTTTTAAAATGATGATTGAAAAGGAGAAAACATATAAAGAAATGCAGAATACAATAGGCTGCTTGGCTAAAATGATCTCCAGTGCTCTAAAATGGAAAGCAAACCAGAGAGAAATGGACGAAAATGGAACTACCATTCAAATGGATGGAAGAATAGCCAGGATGGCAAAGACTCAGCCAATGATCAGAGACAGTCTGATGTTACCTGTGAGTACTGTGACAATTAGAAGACGCCTGTGTGAAGCTAATCTGTCGGCAAGAAGCCCCCATAAAGTCCCAGTGTGGAAAAAAAAGGCATGTGCTAAGAGGTTACAGTTTGCCAAAGAACACATCGACTGGCCTGTAGAGAAATGAAGAAACATTTTGTGGACTGATGAAATTAAGATTGTTGGAATACCTGTTCACAGGTGCCAGAAGTTGGTTGGTTGGTTGATCGACTCCATGCAACACAGTTGTGAAGCAGTTCTCAAAAACAGTGGTTATACAACTAAATATTCATTTAGTGATTCACAGGAATGCTAATTCCTAAAGATTTTTCACTTCATAAAGTGAATATTTGAATTTATAAAGAAAAATGCAAACACTGCTATTTTTTTTGAACAGCCCAACATTCATTTTTCTTCATTTCCTGTTAAGTAATTGGAAAGATTATACATTTTTCTTCATGTTTTGATTTAGAATATAATGTGCAGTGTTCCCAATGCCTGGAAATAAAAACATTTTAAGGATTCTGAGCTTTACTCGTGCTTTTAAATGCACTGCTATTATTTTGAACACAACTGTACATTTCTACACATTGTATTGGAGAATTATCTGGACTTTGTGAAGAATATTTTCTTTACAATTTGTATTTTGCTCACTTTTAAAGGGGATATATGATTTTCTGTCATATATGTATATATAGTGCCAAACTGCTCCCCAGCACAGTTTCAAGAGCATGGAGGAGATTCCAGGAGACAGGGAGTTACTCTAGGAGAGCTGGACAGGGCTGTAGAAGGTCCTTAACCCTTCAGCAAGACTGGTGTCTGCTCCTTTTGTCAAGGAGGAACAGGATGAGCAGTGCCAGAGCTACAAAATGACCTTGAGCAGCCCACTGGTGTGAATGTCTCTGAACAAACAATCACAAACAGACTTCACAAGGGTGGCCTGCGGGCTCAACATCCTCTGGTGGGCGCTGTGGAGCTGGATTAACATTTCCCATAGAATTCCAGAATTGGCAGGTCTACCATTAGCACCCTCTGTTTTTCACAGATGAGAGCCGGTTCACCCTGCACACGTGTCAAATGTGAAAAGGTCTGGATAATCTTTGGAGAACGTCATGTTGCCTGTAACTCATTCAGCATGACTGGTTTGGTGGTGGCTCAGTGGTGGTGTGGGGAGGCATATCCATGGAGGGATGCACAGAGCCCTACAGGCAAGACAATGACAATCTGACTGCCATTAGGTATCAGAATGAAATCCTTGGAGTCATTGTTAGAGCCTATGCTGATGCAGTGGGTCCTGGGTTCCTCCTGGTGTATTACAATGCCCAGCCTCATGTGGCGAGAGTATGCAGGCAGTTCCTGAAGGAAGAAGGAACTGATACCACTGACTGCTTCCCACGTTCCCCAGACCTAAATCCAATAGAACACCTCTGGGATATCTTTCTGTCCAGCTGATGCCGTTAGGTTGCACCTCAAACTGTCCAGTGATGTTTACCCTGCCCAGAATAGGGTTACCAGGGCCCCACCCTGGAGCCAACCCTGGGGAGGGAGCTCGAGGGAGAGCATCTGGTAGTTGGGCATTAACCCGTGGTGACCAGCCGTGCGCAACCCGAACAGACAACATAGGCCCGCCCTCCTGTAGACCCACCCCCGCACGACCAACTTGTTTGCCAAATCTTTCTTTTGTGAGGTGCAGCCACCTGAAAGAACTCTAGATTAAAGGAAAGAGAAGGGAGTTCAAACTGCTTGTTTCAGAAACAGGATGCATTGAGGGGCTGCACAAAGGCCCAGCATAAGATAAATTAGGATTATTTTGAACTCTGAATCATGCACAGCTACTCAAGCAAAGGCTAAGAATAAAAATATAAAGCTAGAAATGATAGCAAAACATGTACTTGATGAGAGTATGAGATGAGCTCTGTGGTGTTTCATCGAGACCTTTCAGGTGTATTTATGGTGTTATTGCTCTGTGTTTGTTTGCCAAAGTCCGAACTGAATTAAGATGGTAACAATTTGATGAGTATTTCCCCCCAAGTTTTAGTCAACTCAGTGTTTTCATTCTTTGTGCTTACAGCTGCTGTAAGAAGATGGTAATACTAATTGTTGACTCTGCATTAGAGAACACTGAATTCAGAAATGTGACATGTGTTGCCCTGCAGGAGATAATTACAGTCCCTGCAGTCTCACACAAACAGCATATACTGTACATAGGAGTGTGTTAGGACTGTGTGGGCTCCTGGAAAATAGCCAGACCTCATATATCAAATGCAATCTGGGAGTGAGTTCCCAAAACAAGTGCATGCACACACACAGTGAGGCAGCTGAACAGATAATCACAGTCCTCAGTCAGAGAGCTGGAGTTGCTCCACAGAGTGAGTCTGGGCAGGTCAGGATGCCAGCCTGAAATTCCTCTGAGGATGATGTTAGTTTGACTGGGTGTGTGTGTGTACCGTCCAGTTGGTGGGAACCTGGAGGTGCACTGAACTGAGCTGCCGCCGAATAGCAATTAATGAACTTGGTTAAGCTGCTGGCAGTCCAAGAGTGCAGCAGTTGATTTCTATTTAAACCAGTTAAGAACAAAGTCTGACCTGGAGTCATTAGCTGTTCACATAAAATGCCCTATATTTAATATTTAATACTCCTTTAATACTTTTAACACACACACACACACACACACACACACACACACACACACACACACACACACACACACACACACACACACACACACACACACACACACACACACCTGACTAAAGGGCTGGTACCGGCTTTCCAGGTCTTTCAACTGCACTCTATAAATGGATGAGGTTTGTCATAGAAGTCACTGAGAATATTCCTTACATTATTAATGCTGATACAGTCAAAAGTTTACAGCAGTGTTCTTTCTATCTATCTATCTATCTATCTATCTATCTATCTATCTATCTATCTATCTATCTATCTATCTATCTATCTATCTATCTATCTATCTATCTATCTATCTATCTATCTATCTATCTATCTATCTATCTATCTATCTATCTATCTATCTATCTATCTATCTATCCATCCATCCATTCATTCATTCATTCATTCATTCTCACGCACATCCATCTCAACCATTTGGTATAAACTGGTCATTTGCCTTTATGACATTAAATGCCATCATAAGTTTGTGTATGTTAAGCATTACATGTTTGTACTGGATTATTTCATTAAATAAAACACAATTTCTTGACACAACTTGTGCCATTTTTGCATTTGAAAGTGTGCATTTGCAAGTGCCATTTGCACTCAGGGTCATTTAATGTCTTATGTTTATGTAGATGTTTGCTTTATGTTCCATATTATGACCCAGAGCAAACCAGAAGTGCTGCACGCAAAGTTAACTCAATTACTAAACCGCATAATTTCCTGCTATATAAACACTACATTCTGTTCTGTATCTGTGGCATTTAAATTCACTCCGGCTGGTTTTTTATTTATTTATTTTTTTTCAGTATTCTTATTGTTTTGTTTTTTTTTTTCCTTTTGCTTGAATCTGACAGTTGCTTCTTTTACTGTTAGCAGTAAGAAAGCATTCGTGACTTTCACTGGTCTGATTTTGTGTTATTACCACATGTTTTGCCGATGTTTACGTGGCTCAGTGGGTCCCGCTCTTCCCCAGCTAATTCCACCCAGACCCCTCAGAGAAAAATGATAAGCTGCGACTGAAACGTCTCTGGACTGAATTGCTTCAGGTGGTTGTAATATTGATAAAAAAGAGGAGATAGAAATGTGTTTTAAACATGTCTTCCTGATTTCCTTTTAAGGCAGCACTTTAAAAAAAATGCTGGTGGCCCACATGCTCTGATGGACCGAATACTTCTTCACTGCACAATGAAAGAGTCACCACAGAGGGTGTATTGAGGCACAAAGCATACAGTGAACCTATTAAGCTCATTTCCAGATCCATGCTTTTATTCTCGGGCTGTACCGAGACGCTTTGTATTATTCAGAATCACAGTTCAGAATCATTTGTGCTCATTTTATATTCATATCCATTTTCTTCTGCTAATGTAATTAAGAGTTGCAGGGCAGGTGGAGCCCATTCCAGCTGTCACAGGGCTAACACGCAGAGACAGAAAACCATTTATGCTCACATTCATGCCTATGGACAATTTAGAATTAACCTAACATGTATGTCTTTGGACTGTGGGAGGAAGCTGGAGTACCCAGAGAGAACCCATGTAGGCACAGGGAGAACATGCAGACCCCACAGCTTCAAACCCAGGACCTTCTTGTGAGGCAACTCTGCTAACCACTGCAAACCCTGGACACCCTGTTCAACTTATACTAGGCCTTTATGCAGCCTTTCATATTATCCACTCACTGATACAAGCTGTTTTAGCTCCTCTCCTATAAGGCCACCATCCCTTTAAGCCAGCTTTCTTCTGATTGGCTGCCCCTCACAGACAGATGCTGGTAGGTGTGGATTCTGTGTTCGAGTTTATAAATGAATTCAGGAAAAGGTGACCTATGCACATTTATGCAGGTTACTTTGACAAGCAAAATGCAGAAAAGAAGCCTGACATCAGACGCAATTGTCAACTTTCTACATCTGTACCTGGCACATCCTATTATTATATTATTATTTTTTTCCTTCATAACTTCTCAAGTATGTGAACTTCAAAACATGTCTTTTTATAGGGCTGAAATTTTTTAAGAGTTAAGCTCTGTTAAAATCTACAACCAAATCAATTTCATACCCATTAACAAAAACTAAGCTTAACACAGTATGTGTAAGAAACAGTATGTGAAAAACTTGGAGCACCTTAAGCAGCAAAAACATCATTTTCTGTATGATTTTATCAGTCTCTCACATCATTGTGGAGGAATTTTGGCCCACTTTAGATTTTGTGCTTGCAATCATTGGGCTGTTGTGTGACGCACTTTGGGCCAACCTTTAGCTGTCAGACAGATGGCCTCACATTTGACTCTAGAATACTTTGGTATACAGAGGAGCTCGCGGTCAACCCAAAGACTGCAAAGTGCTCGGGTCCCATGGTTGCAAAACAAGCCAAAATCATCACCCCTCCACCACCATGCTGACAGTTGGTATGCGGTGTTTTTGTGCTGATATGCTGTGTTTGGTTTCCTCCAAATATGAAGCTGTGCATTATGACTAAACATCTCCACTTTCGTCTCATCTGTCCGAAGGACATCGTTCCAGAGGTCTCGTGGTTTGTTCAGACGCACCTTTGGAAACCTAAGCTGTGCTACCACGTTCCTTTTAGAGGGATGTGGCTGTCTCCTAGCAGCCTTACCAAACACGCCATACTTGTTCAATGTAAAATGACATGTTTTTGATGCTACATGGAGAGTTGGGAGATCATGAACTTAAATGTCTACTGTACATGAAACAGTCTCTTTACTTTCTCATCCTAAAGATATTTTTTTAGTTTCTTCTTTCTGGAGGAGACCTGGTCATTGCAGCAACTAGTAAACTCTTCAGTTCCCATCCAGCCTGAATGCTTGTGTTCTGCATTTTTCAGTTTCTTGTGGCCTCGGGTGCCAGGACAGCCACACCTCTGGTATTGTGTGTTGTGAGTGACTGAAATAGACTAATCCCACACAACAGGAGCAGGATCCTGGCTGAACAGACTCAAGTAAACCTCATTCCCAGAAGTGGAGGAGGAGAGGCAGCATCGGCCCAATCTCCAACCTGCCTCGTGGCGGAAGCTTTAGATGTGGGTTTTGTTTACATGCTTTTATTTAGTTATTCTCAGCCACGAAGCACATTTCTGCTCAGTGGGAACATCTGACAGCAATAAGCTGATCATGGATGACTTTGTTTACTGTGCGTTTGTGAAGTTATTTTACATACACACATGAGTGGACTCCCTCCTGCAGCTGTGTTTTGGGGGCCTATAGATGTTTGTTTTGAGACACCGAGATGTGTTTCTTACACTACCGTGTTGTTAGCATAAATACAACTTCTCCACTGCATCTGCAACCTCAGCTCAAGAAGAACTGTGTTTATCTATGTGTTTATGACCGATACTGTCAGTGAGACAGCAGATGTTTCCGATCTAAACACCTTATTTTATACCAACACTGAGAGGTTAATGACTTGTCTGAATTTACATTGGAAAGACACAGTGTTTACTATCTCACTGAACATGTATCCCCAAATATCAATCATGCCGCAGGTGAGTACATTCTTTTGAGATGTAGCTCTTGGGTTTTTTGAAGTGCCTCTGAATGTTGCACGGTCTGACCTTGAGCTGAAATTGCTGGGATGTGCACTCCTGGGAAAATTGTGGCATTGTGTTAACACACAAGTTAATGCTCCGGACCAGCAAACTGCCAAAACTTCTGCTTTTATAGAGGAGCTCACACTTAGTGATGGCCACTTAATCAAGTGCATTCAAATAGCAGCACCAGGCTGCTAATTACACTCTTAATTCCTATGGAAACAATAAGGATGTGCTTAATTTTTTACAGGTTCTGTGAAATTTTTCTGTCCTCACAAGAAATTATATTTGGGGAATGTTGCCACAGCAAATGCCTGAAATCCCAGAAAGCAACGCTGTAGGTTGATTGTGCAAGTTCCTGTCATGATTTATGGTTATGTTTTGAAGGTTGAGTGACAGTTTATGACCATGTGAATAAGTGCAGAAAAATGTGCACTTGTGTTGTCACCCCGCTAACACAGAAAACGGGGAGAGCAACCAGCAACAGTGAAAATGAAATTAAACAGCGAGTGTGAGCGAAACGTGAAAAATGCCGGTCAGGGAACGAGAGTCCAGCATTTTGGTGGAACGTTGGATGCGCTGTATGGTTTGGTTTCATGATCAGCATTCCTTATATACAACATATAAACAGTAATATGTACAGCTGTTATATTTGCACTTTTTCCACTGCATGTTTCAGATAGTGTGAGTTCAGATTACCTGCAGACCACAACAGCCATCTTCTTGTTGCACACACTTGCCCCCAGTATTTCCAACCATCACACCAGCTACTGTTTTGTTTTCTAGCCTGCATCCAGTTTCAGCACGAGGTGTTCATGATGCTGTTCCCAAAATATTCATATATAGTCTAAACTAAAGAATGCAGTTTTTATTTCTGAAGGCATATGCTGGTGTTTTTGCACATGTACATTATTTGTTGAGTTAAGAGCAGCATGTGGTTTGTCTGGTTTCTGTATATAAACTCCTGTTGCAGATGTTGAGCCTGTTTTAGAGCGTTCAAGTGGCCCAGTAAACTGAGCAGGCGTATTTACTCATGGCTTTAAGTGGCTTTCTGCATGTGTTATTTTCTCTTATGGGAAAGCGGTTTGTTAAATCACCGTGATGGCTGCATGTAAGAGTTCTTATTATGATGAGATGGTTGATGAACACGCTCGGCTGTGCACTCAGTGTCTGCACTGTTACAGACTGTGTAGGTCTCGCCTACCTCTTCCTGCCAGGCTAAATCAAAGTGGTTGATTCCTCTGTTCCACCTCCCTTGTTTGTGAACTTTATTAACCCCAAACATTAAAACTTCACCACCTCAAAGTATCTACTCACCACATAATTCTGCTACAGCCATTAAGCCAGCGCCACATCCATAACATGTCATAACATCACGTGCCTGTATATGCCAGTGTGTTGCTCAGGTGACTCACGACAGCTCGAGGTGAAAGCAGGAAGCCCGTGCAGGGTCTCCTGAATACTTTTATATTCTTAAAATATAAGGCCTGTCATGTTATCCAGTGGGCACAGCTACCTCCACTTTACTTCAAATACCACCCATGATGCAGGCTGGGATGGTGGGATGTTGCTTCATATGCTGACAACCTGAGATTTCTCATCCTCTATTTCATGCCCATTAACTCATTTATCTTTTTTGGTTTAACAAGTGGAATAAAGTGAATTCAATCAATCTCCTTTAAAAAAGTCTCTTTGTTGTTCTTTCACTCCATTTATTTGATGGAGCGGTACCCCATGCTCTCGTGTTGCCTTAATTCACAAATATGGGGGGCTTTAATTTTTTTCCCCAAACACTTGCCTGCGCCCGCCTGCCTGCTTTCATCAGGCCTGCATGTTGTCCTGCAGTATGGACACGGTTTAGTCTGCTGGGTAAACACACAAAGAACGCTTAAAGCACAGAACACATGCATCTGTCAAGGTTGCACGAAAAGAGCATTGTAGTGTCTGCATCAGAAATTACTGGATAAATAGCTCTTTCTAGAATATATATTTTAAATGATGAAAAGTGGCATAGGTCCATAATTTATTAGCAACAAGACAAAAACTTCTGCAAACATAAAGCTAAAAGAAAAATTGTAGCACTGAACTCTACAGTGAGGGGTTTGCTAGTTTTGTTATGGTGTTTGGGGTGTGATGCTGCCATAGTTTAGGTCTGTGGTTAAGGTTACTTTATTGTCTCCTGTAGGAGTAAATTGTCCTGGATTGGGAAACTGCTGCATCAAACAAGGCAATACCAAACATTGCTAACACAAAAATAAAATATTGACCTGAAATTGATTTTAAAAAAAGGGTAGACCTGCAGTTACATCAAAACCTACAGTGGGGAAATACTTATTTGAAATTGAAAGTTTGCTCACTTACAGAGAAATGAACAGTCTCTAATTTTTTATTGTATTTTCATTTTAATGGAAAGAAGCAAAGAAAAATCCAGAAAAAAAAAACCACATTACATAAAATTTATAAATTGATTTGAATGCTAGTGAGGGAAATAAGTACTTGATCTTCCACGACCCAGCCAGAATACAATCAATCAATTATAGATACTCCTGATCTCAACCCATTATATGTTTAAAGCACACCTGTCCACAGAGTCCGTTTCTTCCATTCCAACCTCTCCACCACCACGGGCAATACCAAAAAGCTGTCAAAGAACATCAGGGACAAGGAAATGGAAGAAATATAAAATGCCCATCAATCACCCTCGGTCTGGAGAAAGATCTTGCCTCATGGGGTTAGAATGATCATGAAAAAGGTGGCGGATCAGCTTAAAGCTATGTGGGAGGATATTGTTAATGATCTGAAGGCAACTGGGACCACATTCACCAAGAAGACACTACTCTCTAATGGACTGAAAACTTGCAGCACACACGATACTTCTGCTCAAGGAGGCACATGTACCGGCCCGTCTTAAGTTTGCTGGAGAACATCTAAATGATTCAGAGAAAAAAATGCTGTGGTCAGATTAAAATGGAGCTCTTTGGCATCAACTCAACCTGCCATGTTTGGAGGAAGAGAAATGCTGAGTATGAAAGAACACCATCCACACAGATGGAAACATTATGCTTTGGGGCTGTTTTCTGCTAGCAGTACAGACATTGAGGGACCAATGGATGGGGCGATGTACTGTAAAATCATGGCTGAGAACCTCCTTCCATCAGCCAGATCACTGAAGACGAGGAGGGAGCTGAAGCTTCGAGTTGTCAAGCGGCAGCCAAGAAAGATAGAGGATTTAGTGAGTTTCTGTAAAGAGGAGTGGATCAAAATCTCTCCTGATATATGTGCAATCCTGGAGACCATCTTACCACTGAACTTGGCAACAAGGGTTTCTTTATCAAATACAAAGTCATGGGGATCAAATACTTATTTCACTCAGTGACATGCAAGTAAATTTATAACTTTTATGTAACTTTTATGCAAGTTTTTCTAGATTTTGGTTGATATTCTGCCTCCCTCCAGTAGAACAAAACTACCATAAAAATTAGACTGTTTATTTCTTTAGAAGTAGTGTGAGTTCAACACACAGAAAAAGTCAGCTAATGTCCCGTTGGCTTGCTGAACAGTAAAGATGTCTTGGGGAGAGGTAGTTGTAATTGTTCACGTAATTCAGAGTGATCACTTTTACCTGGTCTTTTCCAGGATGATCCCATTAACAGGGCACAAGGTTTCACTCACTGGTTTAATGAAGATGAAAATGATCTGAGTTAGATGCTATGACCTCCACTGTTACCAGATCTCAACCCAACCAAACACCTACAGGAGATTCTGGACTGGTATGTTGGGTGGCACTCTCCACCACAATCATGAACACTCCAAAACCAGGAATTTCATTTGGCTTAATCATGTTCCATCCATGCAGTACTGTTCTAAAACCTTGGAGGACTGATGCTAAAATAAACGACTGACAGCTGGTGGATAGTGACCTGTGCTGACTTCCAGTTTAGCATGGAACATAGTGTTATTATTGCCTTTAAATAAGGGAAAGAATGTTCCAATCATGAATATATTTTAAAATCTGCTTGTAAACAGGACTTCAATCAGATCACAAAACCTAACCTATTTAAAACCACTTGCCAAAACAAGTGTAACCTATTGAGGCATGGAGAAGGGACCTCTGAGATGGCACAGGGATGCTGGCAGCACATCCTTTGGGTCCTACGGGCTGTATTGTGGGGGTTCATGAATCAGGCTTGTTCTGGTGCATTCCACAGATGCTGATCCGATTGCTGTGTGGGGTGTCTGTCAGGCAGGTCAGCAAATTGGGACATCAAGTCCCAATTTGCAAGTTCCTTGAGCTGGGGAGGCTGTCAGTGAGTTTTGTAGCCATGTTGACGATAATGCTTGGTGAATGAACATAGGCGGCACAAGTGGCATGACCTTAAGTGTCACATCAAAATATTGCATTATAATGACATCATTGTCATTATATATATATATATATATATATGTATAAAATACACCACTATTGCTATTGTTTATACACCACTATTTTGTGGACTCCCTTAGTTTATTATTTCCTATGTTTTCTTTTCTGTCCTGTGTTTCTACTCAGTCCCAAATCGATCAGAGCAAACAGTTGCTCCTTCTGAGCCTGGTTCTGCTGGGAGCCTTTTATTATTACCTTAAAATGTATCAGAGTACAGATATCTTGGGATCTTAATAGATACATCTCTTTTATTCACTCCTCATATTCAACAGTTAATCAAAAGACTAAAGTTGAAGCTGGGTTTTTATTTTAGGATAAAATCGTGTCTTTCAGTTGAGGCAAGAAAAAAATTGGTCGCTGCAACATTTCTTCCTGTGCTTGAGTATGGGGATGTTCTGGACATGCATGCTTCATCAAAGAGTCTACATGCTCTTGATACTGTGTATCAGGGAGCATTAAGATTTATCTTAAACTCTAAGGCTCTTACTCATCATTGTTTGCTGTATGATGGTGTCGGATGGCCCTCCCTTAAGGTTCGCAGATTTAAACATTGGTGCGTTCTTATATACAAGTGTGTACTAGGTTTGTTTCCCTCCTACCTTCAGACCCGTGTTTGTTGTTTGTTGTTGTCTGTTCCTAAGGCCAAGACTGAGACAGGCAAAAAAGCATTCCAATTCGTTGCTCCTTCTACATGGAATGAAATTCAAAAAGACCTCAAACTTAAGGACCTGGTCTCAATACGTGAGTTTAAGGCACTTTTAAATAACCTACCAATGACTGCAATGAGCTGTAGATGTTTTGTTAAATTTTTAATGACATTTTTAGATTTCTTATTTATTTATCCTTTAGACCTGTATTGCTGTTTTCTGTGTATATTTGTCATACCCAGGACACACTTGAAAAAGAGATTTTAATCTCAATATGTTTTTCTTCCTGGTTAAATAAAGGTTTGAAATGAAATGAAATGAAAATATATAGCACCCTGCCGCACCTATTGTGAACAGGTGTTATACTGTATAAATGAAACAGTTAAAATTAAGATACTAAATAAAATTTTCGAAGCTCTAAGCTCGTGGCATGCTGGCTTTTAATATTTGCATTTAAAGGCTGCTCCTTGGATGCAATGCTTGTTTTTGCCACTGATTGTGTGCACCTCAAAAGAATGATGCTAAATATCCACACAATGACATTAGCCTCTGAAGTGAGAGGTTCCTTCGGACCCAGCAATTTAGTGGTGTTGTGCTGGTGGCTTCTGTTCTTATTTCTTTGCTGGAACCGGTTCTAGATTAGATACCATCCATCCATCCATTCGCTTCCGCTCATCCTGTTCAGGGTCGCAGGGGGGCTGGAGCTGTCATAGGGCGAGAGGCGGGGTACACCCTGAACAGGTCGCCAGCCTGTTGCAGGGCCAACACAGAGACAAACAACCTTTCACACACACATTCACGCTGTCATTCACACCTATGGGCAATTTAGTGTAGCCAATTAACCTAACCCCAGTAGGTGCATGTCTTTGGAACGTGGGAGGAAACCGGAGTACCCGGAGGAAACCCACACAAGCACGGGGAGAACATGCAAACTCCACCCAGAGAGAGGGGGAGGCCTGGGCCAAGGTGGAATCGAACCCAGGCCTTCCAGATGGTATTCTAACTGTGAGGCAGCAGTGCTAACCACTGCGCCACCGTGCTGCCCATTAGATTCCATTGGTGGAAAAAGGATATAGTTTGGTTTGTGTTGTGTAAAAATAGCTAACTGCCCCAGTTCTGCTGTTGTTCAGGTATTCACCAGTATTTTGAATACTAGTGTATCTGTCACATTTTCACCAGCCAGCAATAAAACTGTTAAAGCAAGCCACGATACTTAAAGAACTTCCCAGCAGCAGCTGTACTAAGCCTACATGTATTACATGTGATTTCTCACACCACCATCAACAACCTTTCATCAGTGCTGCTGCGTGAGACCCAGTCCCACCATCAGTTTCTCCATTCACCCTGGCAGGCTGCCAAGCTCAGTAAAAATCCTGAAATAGAGGTGAGGGGAGGGGATGGTGGGTGGGTGGAGGTACAGCACTCCATATTCCCCTCCTAGCCCTCAACCCTCTTCCTCACTAATATCTTTGAGGAACGGGAAAGTGCCTCCTCACCTCAGAAACCTCTTATTAGTGGGAAGAACGTCGTACTGTAAGCTGCCAAAAGCACGCACAAGGAAAGAGCGAGCGTGCATGTGTGCGTGAATGTGATGATTACTGTAAACACTCAGCTATCAGTCTCTCAGTAAACACACGGAGTACTAAAGTGTGTTTTGTAATGATGGGGGAACTATAGGGAGGGCGTAGGAAAATCTCTCTACAAGCCGGGACAAGCATCCAGACCTTGGAGCACTTAACTAATCATTATATACACAGGTACTGAGGAGCTACTTACTGCCGATGGAAACATTTCTATGATGTATGACTGATAGCCAACTTCAAGCTGTTGTAGAGGTGCCTAAATATTTTTTGCAACTATGACTTTAAAAATACATGCTTTTTGTCTTACTGTGTGGAGCCCTTTAACTTATATCTCTTTGTAACAAAAATTAGAAGAAAACAGGAAGATTATACTTATAGAACAAGAAACTTTTTCAAGAAAGGATTTTCACTGTAAATTGAACTGAAAACATTTGGTTTAGAGATACAGTACCTTGTCATGATAAAGTGGACCACCAGACGGTGGCACTAGATGAAGAAGCAGGAGATCAAAAGAATCTTTAAGGGTCTTCTCCAGCTGATTGTGACAGGTACAAATGTGATCTAATTTTCAAAAGGCACCAATGAAAAATGCCATGTTGGAAAAAATGCAGTCCTGTTCAAGGTGCGTCACCCTAAACCTTTACAATATTAGAAATTCTTAGAATTTTAGCTTCACTGAGCAGTAGTTTGGCATGTATGAAAGGTCGTCAACCACTGTGTTAAAAATGCAACAACAATGCTGCATCCAGCCAGCCATGAGTGGATCAATGGTGTCAACATGTTTCTGTATAATCAGCAGTAGAGCAGTTGCTGCAGTTTATAAAGCAGACCCACATACATGTAACAGCTCTTGCCTTCAGCATCATGTCCAGCACAGGATTTCCTGTGAGTCCCTTTTGTGCAGATCCACAATTTGCATAATGTGTGGAAAAGGTGGTGTAATATGCAGTATTGGCATTGTGGATATCTATTAATACCTCACCAATTGTTGATATTTTGCATCTATGGTGTACAGTCCATGACCAGATTAACCTGACAGACAGCCACACTCACACAACACAACTCTCCCACAGCTGAGCAAGCGTGTCTTTGGACAATACTCAGAGAAACCTGTGCAGGCATATGGAGAACAGAATGAGAACAAAGGGAGAATACATGCAACTCCACACAGAAAAAGTGAGTTATACTGTGGTCCACTTGATTCTGTGATGGTTAAACCAAACATATGTTACTTAGTCTACCCTCACACTTTAACGTTCATTCTGTTTGGCTGCTGATGGCTTCTGCTCCTTTGATGCTTCAGATGATGCTGTTTTTTTGTCATCTATAATAGTCTCCAAAGGGCCGCATCACATCCTGTGTACTGATGATTGGTCACATCCACCACAATATTTACAGACCCTGTATGGTCAAAAACATACTCGTGAGCAGTAACAGAACTGAGAGGTGAGATAAGACTTTTAACATCTCGGCAGTTCTTTGTGGGGAAGTGAAAGCTGTCCTGCTTCCTCTGTTGTGTCTCCATGACTCCAGATGATAGCTCAAGGTCGCACGTTGAAACTATAGCCCAGCTCCGATTAGTCGTCTCTGGCTTGGCTGAGCATAAAGGGAGTGTGCTCTGAGTTCACAGAAAGTTTCTTCATTATCACTAAGTTATACCATTTGTACTGCTGGACTGCTGCAGGAAACTGGAGATGACCTGCATGTTACTGTCTCATACACTGAAGAACACACACCAACTGTAACACAAAACCTGCTAAATAGGGGCTTTGGCACGCCAAACATAAAGTGGGAGACAAAAGGAGAAGCCTGAGGGATACAGTTACACACAGGTCAAAAATAAGAGGGGCTTTTCAATGTACCTGTAAAAAAAAAAAAAAAAAGTAAGGTTGGTATGGAATGATTAACATAGAAAGGTGTCCTGACATGTAGTGCAGAGGTTTATCTTCCTGAAGCAGTCACCTGCTGAAATCAACGAATCACAGACGCGATATGGAGGAATTAATGGAAGATGAAGGCAATGAGAAATGAGTGAGTAAGGCAGAGATGAAAGAGGCAACGAATGACACGATGATGAAAGGACTGAGAAGAGGAGGAAGATGCTGGAGATTTTGACACTGATTTATTGTTTTGTGGCTGTGTGGGCTCTTAAATGCAGATCCTGTTTCATTTTTTTTTAAGTTGTTTTAACAGTTTTATTGAGCTGAAGCTGAAACAAAAACCGATCAGTAAACTGATTTAGTATAGCTTAAATGAAGTTCTTTGCCTCATCATGTTCAGCGAGGCTGTGAATGAACAGCAGGATAAAATGTAGAAATGTTGCATCAATATAATGTCACACAACTGAAATAAAAAGTGAACTCTACGAGAAGGTCAGCGTTCATGAATGTGGGAACTTACGCAATAATAATGAAACTGGAAAAAAAAATGCCTGAGTCATTTACAAACACATTTTTGTTAAGTAATATTAGATGACACAGTAAATGTAAGAGGATATATATATATATATATATATATATATATATATATATATAAAACACATCAATAGAACATTATACATGTGCAAAATACATCTTAAATGTAGGAATACTGCAAAAGAGTAGTGTCTGATTGTTTTGCAAGGAGAAGGTTTTTTTTTTTTTAGAAATGTCTGTCTTTGAGATCTTCATTTCAGTTTTGTAGGTACATTTTAAAATCATAACACAGTGGGGGTATTTTCCCTGTAGGGATTAAATAGAGATAGACAGGAAAAAGTGGGGCAAAAAAAATATTAATATGAGCTATCTGTGGTCTGGTGTATATACAGTCTTGTGAAAGGAAAATTTCCATGATTCAGTAACTTGTAAATCCACCTTTAGCATCAACAACCTGAAGTATTTGTTTTCTTGGTCTTTTTCAGTCTCTCACATTGTTGTGGAGGAATTTTGGCCCCTCAGTGTTATTTCGAGGTTTGTAGGCATTTGTTTATGTACAGCTCTCTTAAGGGCCTGTCACAGCATTTCAGTCAGGTGAGGTCTGGACTTTAACCGAGCCATTGCAACACTTTCTTTTCTTTTTCAGTCTTGCTGCTGGTGTGCTGTCACTGTCCTGATGCATGACCTAATTTCGACCAAGCTTTAGATGGCCTCATATTTGACACTAGAATACTTTGGTATACAGAGGAGTTGGTGGTCGACTCAGTGACTGCAAGGTGCCCAGATCATCAGCCCTCCACCACCATGCTTGCCTGTTGGTATGAGGTGTTGGTGCTGATATGCTGTTTGTTTTTCATCAAACATGTTGCTGCGCATTATGGCCAAATATCTCGACTTTGGTCTCATCTGTCTGCTGTGGTTTGTTCAGATGCAGCTTTGCAAACTTAAGCCATGCTGCTATGTTTTTATTTAGAGAGAAGACACTTTCTCCTGCCAACCCTCCCAAACGAGCCATACTTGTTCAGTCTTTTTCTAATTGTACTGTCATAATTTCTGTCATCTACTTTAACATTTTGTGGGACTTTCACTCCTGGTACGATTGGTAACTGTCTTGAATGTTTTCCACTTGAGAAAAATCTTTCTCTCTATGGAATGATGGCCTTCAGATTGTTTGGAAATGGCCTTTATAACTCTTCCCGGACTGATGTGCAGCACCACTTGCTTCTTTAAGATCATTGCTAATGTCTTTCCTCCTTGGCATCTTGTTAACACACACCTGAATGCTCCAGACTGGTAAACTGCCAAAGCATCTGCTTTTATAGAGGTGCTCACACTGACGATCACACTGTGAGTCAGTGCATTTGATTAGCAGCATCTGGCTGCTACTTACCCTCTTAATTCCTATAAAAGCATTAAGGGTGTACCTCAAACACTGTTTCTGTATTTTGACTTAACTTTTATTAAACAAATAATGACACAATGTAGTAGAGTGTTGTCATTCATCTCAGGTTGTATTTACCTAATTTTAATACTGCCAAGGACGGGATTATTTTTTTCATGTCCTGATATGTAAAACTTTAGAACTGAAACAGAGTAATGACTGTAAGACATAACAGAACCACAGGATGGCATTTACCTTTGCAAGAACACAGTTTCTAAAATTAGGAATCAAATGTGGTGCCTAACAGTTCAAATATCATTAACTACATAATTTGACCTACAATAGTATATGGTTTTTTTTCAGTGTTACAAACGCCTCCAATTAATGCTTCCTTCTTGCATTTAATATCATAACCTTGTGTTATTATTAAAGGGATATTAAGTGTATTGTTATAGTGCAGGCATATATGTTTCTTAAATCAAAAGAAGCAGGAATTAAGGAAAAATGCAGAAATGATTACTGATACCTCCCCTGTTTTAAAATTGCTCCACTCCAAAGTTTAGAGTTTCTGTGCCCAGCGCTTCACTGCAGCACCGAGGTGAAGGGAAGTTTTACCGCCTCTGAGTTCCGACGAGCTGCTGTGCTGTGACCGGGGGAGAGAGGCGTGTTCACGGCAGGAATGCAGCGCTCAGGTGGAGAGAGAGAGAGAAAGAGAGGGAGGGAAAGGGAGAGAGAGGGAGACACCCGGACACAACAGCAGCACCAGCACCGTGGACAAGTGGGACACCGCCGGTGGCCCTCCGCGCTCTTGCTTCGTCGTTTCTGCTGCTCTGTGTGCGCACTTTTGCTCCGGCTGGACTGAGAGGAAGGTCAGAAATAAAAGAGAAGAAGCTGCCACTGGCGCTACCTGCTGCTACGACATTGAACTCAGCCGCGCAGGACAGAAGTGAAAAATCACCTGCCGGGAGGCAAAAGTAAATGCTTAAACACTTCTAGGACTAAATTTGACATGTTTCTCGTGTGAAAAATGTTCTATGTGGCTGATGGTTTATGAGAAACACATAAAAAAGAAAAAGAATCTTCATGTCAAGAAAAAAAATGACTTTTTTGCACCTGAGTGTCCAGCAGAAGTGGGGCTTTTTTTCAGACTTTATTTGTAACTGATGTCATGTGTTTTGGGAAGTGGAACACAGCTGTTTGGATGGACAAGCGCTGCAGCTGAGAGAGAGAGAGAGAGAGAGAGAGAGGCAACAATTCATTTAAAGCGTCCCTTAAAAATAGCGAAGAAAAGAACGAAGAAGCCTCCAGCAGACAGAGATATGGACGGTAGTGCTGGGTCTGAAATCCGTGTGTCGGCAGATTGGATGCACAGTGCGTCTGAGCCGTGGCAATTTACACCATGAGAGAGAATCCAAACTGTACCTGAGTCCACTCCACTAGGATCTACGATGTCCTCGGTCCAGACGAGGTAAGACAAAGTGCTGTAAACGATCTCTGATCAAGTTTTGTGTGAACTGAATTACTGTGAATTCTAACTAGAATCCTGCTTTGATGGAAGGTGACAGATTCCAGAGACGCCATGCGGTGCCTGTCTGTACTCTGATTGAGTTGCATTTGAAGGAAGAGAAAAATGCGCTGGCTTTAAATATTTACCTTGTTATTTTTCTTGCACGGAGCTGCAAAGCCTCCAACATTTCTTGCACTGCACTGAAGGATGGGAGGTGATAAATTCCAGGGACAGCTGAGTCCCTCCCTCCCGTTTTAAGGTGTTTGTCTTGTGGTGTGATCCATTCCAAGAAGTTCAAGGAAAATTTGTGGTGTGCAGCATCTTTTCTTTGTTGTTTTGGTACATATTTGAAAACAAAAAAAAACACATTTTTTTTTTTTGGATGCCTTGTGTTATGCTTTATTTGACATGTGCATTGAAGAAGCTTGACTTGAAGCAGCTTAGTTGATCCTGGGGCAGAAGTTATATCCAGTCTGCTACTATAGGCTACTTCCTACCAGAGGGTGAGGTAATCCTCCCGCCATAACTGTGATATTACAACTCCTGACTCCACATTCCACACGCCCTGATACTCTACCTTTATCTCCTAAATGTCACTGCCTATAAATACCCTGCTAATATTTTATCTAATCCACCCTGCAACAGAGAACACAAACACAGAGGACTGCAAAGGGACTGAATCTTTGCAGCAGCTTCTCCCATATCTGTCTTTCAAATGGACCTGGTGTGGTGCATTTCATGTACTGTATCAGGAGGCTAGCTGTCAGATGGACTGCTGTCAGCTAGACTGGAGTGCAGCAAGAGAGAAAATTGGCTCAGGGCACATTTTCTGTGTCTCTGATGACTCTTTAGAGGAATGTTTGTTTGGGAAGGAGCTGTCAGACTCATGAACAGATTTAATCTGCTTACCATGGAACACTGAGCATATAGCTTCAAAACGAGGACACTAATTTGGTGTAACATGCAGTGATGTCACTCTCTCCCGAGGAGAGGAATTTCAATCCTTTTCTATCCTGTGGGATTTTAACTTTAAGCACTAGATAAAGAAAAAAATGTATTTTTTTTAAACTGGCTCTTTGTAATTGATGGATTATCCTTGATGTATGATAAAAGATAGAAAGTTATCCAAGCTTCAGTTTTCTTCTAATAAAAAATGACCTTAATTTGACAGAGACAAAGCTGAGGCATAAGATTTTGCGCCTTATTTTTTTTGCAGATACACACAGGCATGTTCTTGAATGGCATCAAGATACATAGAACATATTTGGTCCATAATACAGATAGAAACTAGTTTTTGATAAGTCTCCCTTTAACCTGAAATTCAAGTTTCTGAAATGACGGTGCAGTGTTGATTCTGGCTCAAAATGAAAGCAACTCATCAAGAAATGTAAAAAATCTCTGCAAGTTTTACAGTATAATTGGCTGTAAACACTATCACACCTGAAATGCTTTGACACTCGCAGAGGAGCAGGTCATAGACACAAATCAGTGCTGTAGGCACAACAGTAAAACCACTGACAGGTAGAGGAAATAACATTGATTATCTTGTTAAAATGGCACCTGTCAAATGATGGGATACAGACAACAAGTGAACTGCCCGTGCTTGAAATGCTGGAAGCAGAAAAAAAAATGGGTGTAAGGATCCCAGAGACTTCGACAATGGCTAAATTAGAAACTCAGAGTAACAGCAAGAGTGTGAGTCTTGCGGAGGGTTCCCAGTGTACCGCAGTTACTGGCTTCAAACAGTCAGACTCAGTGATGGGTGTCAAAGCTGGCTGTGATAGAAAGATTTCAGAACAAAACGTGCATTGCCGCCTGCTGTGTACGGAACAAACACCAGCCTCCAGGAGCAAAATGAGCTAGAAGCACCAACAACTGCAGTTTCTCTAATGGCCACTTGAGGCTGGCTCAAAAAGTGAGTCAGTCCCCATAGACTGCCGTGTTAACATGCCAAACCTAGTAGCATTAAAAAGCATGTTTACAGCTGGAGCAGGATAACAGTTTTATCCTCTATGGATAGATTCCCCCTTCTCCAATTTTTCAAACTCACCTGTTTGCATATTTATGAGGCTTAACGTTGGAGTGTGGCTGTTTGAATTTACAGGACAGTTCTAGCCGTTCAGTGTCTGCTAGGCCTCGCCTCGCATCTACTAATTCTAATCACTGAACCTATTCCAACTTATTGCAAAGAGAGGCTTTATCTGCAGTGAATTTAAGGACCTGTTGTTCCTGATACTACGGGACATCTTCAGAGTTATTGTGGAGTCCATGCCTTAATAGGTCAGAGCTGTTTTGGTGGGAGACCTACATGAGAGAGCAGATGGTTTTAATGTTGTGGCTGATTGGAGTAATGTTTCTCATTGTTGCCGCTAGCAATAAAATACTGTGCCACAATTTGCCAGTTATGTACGTAAATTATCCAGAGTCTTAATTTTAAACTCTTGCATTGGATGTTTCAAATTAGAGTGCTCCCTGGGAGTTGTAATTAGGAATACATCAGTCAAAATGTCAGATTCTGTTTCTGATACGTCAACTCGACCTGCTGATACAGATCATTTTTAAAGATAAAACGCCCCATGGCACAAAAGTGGAAGGAAGGAGACTGTATTATTTTAACTGTATTATATTTATACAACATTTTCCTTAAATTTAAGGACAATATTATGCAGATACTGATGAGGCATATTGAATTCTTTAGAAGTAAAAAAAAAAGTAGGTAAAATTTTATTTATATAGCACCTTTAAAGATAAATGTCACAAAGTGCTTCACAACAAAAAGGCTAAAACATTAAAACAAAAAGTTACACAAAAGCACATTTAAAGAGATGAGTTTTTGAAAGAGTCTGGAAAGTCTACAGACTTCAAGCACAGAAGGAGAGAGTTAAAGAGTCTGGGGGCCACTATTGCAAAAGTTCTGTCTCCTTTAGTTTTCAGCCTTGCATGCTGCACAGCACATCCTGTGCCTGATCACATGACTTCAGGGACCTGCTGTGGATGTATGGATGTAAAAGTTCTCTGATGTGTGCTGGTGCTTGTCCATGCAGAGCTCTGAAAGTCAAAAACTGGCATCTTAAAGTAGATTCTGAAGTTGATGGGGAGCCAGGGTAACTGAATTTGCAACCCTGTGAAGTAAACACTTAGAAGACTCAGTCAGAAGCCTCGCAGCCTGCAGACGCTCCAGCGAGGTTTTGTTAAGACAAGTGAACACAGGCATCATCATACCGGAAACTTTCCTTTTTAGTGATGATTCAACTTGGATATTTTTGTGTCCATCCAAGATGTGAAGTATTTCAGCTGTCAGACACGTCTCTTTGTCTGTGCAGATAATAAACATTTTTCCCCTGAACCCTGGGCCGCTCAAACAACTTCTCCTTTAAAACTTTATGCACTACACAAATTTTCTTAGTTTTACTTGACGAGTACACCGTTGTTTTTAGATACACATTACCCAAATGTCCCACGTCAAGAATAAAGGACTTGGGGCAAAATGCAGATTACTTACTCAATGAGGGCAGAATACCACGGTGAACCTGAGGTGCTTTCTTAAGTTGCACCTCGAACCACAACAATTTCATGTCCAGTCTTTCCATTCTCACCTACGCCTTTATTGGTCAATGTCCCGAAAAGAGCCTGTGTGAAAACTAAAATGAAACACTCTGGTCTAACATGGATTGTAGAGTCTCTGGTGATATTTCAGCCACAGATTAGTAAATACAGTTTTTTTTCACTGTTGTCACCTCGGGTGGGCAGGAATTGTTCCTCCTTCGGTACAAACAGTAGACAGGAACGATCACTGACTTTAAGCAAGGAACTAAAATGCCGTTATTGCCCCAGCAACAACCTTTTGTAAAATACTGCTCTCTATTTGCTTGAGTGTCTGGATCCCGGTTAAAGTTTTTTTTTTTAAGAAAAACTCATAAACTCCTAGAATGTAAAAGTAACACTCCCACAAGTCAGAGTAAAAGAAATCTAACAAATGGTACACGGTGAAATCCACTTTGAAAACGTTTGAACCCTTCCCTGTTCTGCCACCACATTATATTCTCACTTATACATTTTCCTTGGAACCAGGAGGTCCTGACTGGCTTATCTGCACTGACCCATGGTCTCTGTCAGAGCAAAAGATGAAGTCAGGCAGTCATGTCACTGAGTTTCAAGGTTCGGGCAGATAAGACTTTACTGCTCTGTGTATCTTTCTGAACTTAAGCTTTTACTTTACTCTCTGATAGCCTTGTGTCCAAGGAGGAAATGTCATGTTTTTAACTTTCATGCATTCCTTTGTCTCCTAGCATGATAAAACCTTGTGAAAGAATGTCCATATGAAACCTGATGGCTGCATCGGCTTTGTGCCAAGGAACACCTACTGTAAACTGGTAGCGATTGAAATCTTGGGTTTCTGCCATTGGATCATGAATGTTTTTGATCTATAGTTAAAAATCTGACACTTCACTCCCAACTCTGAGGATACATTTGTGCATTCAAGAAAGCTATTTTTATTTAGTGTTTACATATTTTTTTCTTTAAGACAGGCTTCACTATTGATGTGGTAGAAGACATTTTGAAATTCCCATTAAAATGTAGTGGGTTTAGCCCATTTGTCATCACGTCTGTTTGTTTTTCTTGTTTTTTTTTTAATCACATTATCAGTTGCGTGCATCTCACCACATTATTCATGTTGTGAGACCATGACTGTCGGTGACCTGAAAGTCTCTGCTTGAGTCAAAGTGGCTGTGAAAAGATAATCTCATAATCCCCGAGGTATGATGGCGCACCAAGTTTGCTCTGCCTGTTGTGGAAGGAGCAAAGTGAAGTCAAGTGAAGGAAAGCAAGCAAAACAAAAGGAAAGGCACTGTAGTTGAGTAAGAGGCTGAGTCTAGACATTTTGGCAGCGTCTGTCTATTATTATTTTTCAATTAACCACAATCGCCTCTCAGTGTTTTCCACAAACAAACAATAGCGTTGGATTTATTTTCTCTGAGATGTTTTACTACTTCTTTAAGAGAAGCAGCTGCTGAGCCACAAAGACTTTTGACTCGTCTTCAGAGAGGCTCATTTTGTTACTGCGTGCCGCCTGAGGCCACTGAGAAGATGATTGTTGCTGCCTTTTTCATAGTCAGCACAGAGCCAGGGATCCGAGTGGACAACAGGCTTCAGAATGAACATCTGGTTGTTTCATTTCATTCAAATGTGTGCTCCACATAAGCATCAGACCCTCCACCAGTCATTCTTGGGTCACTAAATCTCAGGGTGGGTCTGAGGTCAAGTCTTGCCTCTGGTTGGAAGACGTGTCGCTTTCTCCCACTTGGTGGGTGTGCAGATATTTTGTAGGTCACCATACAGAAACTCTTACACCAAGATCCCACACAAAGAATTTAAAGGATCTTGTATTCAGGCGTCTCCAGTGTTGACGTGACTCACAGCTTCCAGGAGGTCAG
The DNA here is from genome assembly GCF_007364275.1 of Archocentrus centrarchus. Taxonomy (NCBI): domain Eukaryota; kingdom Metazoa; phylum Chordata; class Actinopteri; order Cichliformes; family Cichlidae; genus Archocentrus; species Archocentrus centrarchus. Next base: position 335,251 of record NC_044348.1, read on the forward strand.
AGGACACATTCTCACCTGCAGCGCAATCAAGCCAGTGCAGCATAATGTGGTCCAGGTAAATGCATGATAGCTGTGTGGAACTGTTGTTTATTTGTGCAGGGTGGGAATGTGAGAGCTACCTGTCTGTTAGGGTGTGTTTAAGGGAACGTTCGTGAGTTCAGTCTCATTACAATATACATGTAAGGGTGGAGAGAGTACAGAGAATTTTTTCCTCTCTTAAGACCCGGTGAGGTTAGGTGCATGTTAGGTACCTGTCTGAATATGGGTTGGTTGCTGAGTCAGAGTCACGTATGAACCAGAGGCAACCTTTCTGAGTCATCATAAGGGGCTGATACAGATCAGTTTTTCTCAGCCTTAAATAAAAATGAAAGATCTGTATCCTACTGATGGCATATACAGTACATATAATATACTATATAATATTCCAGATCTACATCCGAATGAAGCTGGTGATGGAAAAGTTTGTGGCAAGTCCTGTATGTGATTTATCTGTATTGTGGTAGGAGGTGTTGCTCCATAGCCAGTGTTAAAAAGGTTGACAGAGAGATTATGTAAGACTGAGTTCTTTGTAAGAGGTGTTGCTTTGCATGGCCAATAAACATACACTCAAAAGCATAGTTTGTAATCACAGACTGTATACAAAAGATGGCGATGATGGCAACATCATCTGTTGCCCAGCAACCACCTACCACAAGCTAAAATGGCCCATTTGTAGCACTTATGCACCTGTAACACGTTAGAAAAGCATTCATTTCAATTTCATGACAGTAACATCTCATTTATATTCACAAAACTTCAGTTCACTTCAAACTTCAAATCACACACCAAACACAAACAATCTTGTGGTCCCATTCAATATTTTCATGTACAAGCCTATAATAAACAAAAAGGAAGGGTATTCTTATGGCTGTGGCTACCTAGTGATTGACAGGTTGCTACAGCAAGCAATGAGCCACTCCTCATTCATCACATCTTGTTTCAAAACACCAATATGGCAACAGCCAAATGCTCAGCTTGAGGCTTCACAAGGGGACTTTATAAACCAATGGGTAAAGTCATAGTGATTACCATTTTTTTATATACAGTCTGTGGTTGTGATAAAGCAACTAATCAGCAGTATTCATTTGAAAGGCAAATGTTGTGGTATTTTTGGTAAATAAATGCTCAGATATGTAATTGATTACTGAAATGTTTGTCTTTTTAAGCTACTAGTGGCAGCTATGTTAAACTTTCACCAAAAATAGCCAGCAATCTGACAAGTAAATGAGTTGTAAAGTAAAATAGAAAAAACTAAACTCTTTTATGTCGTATATTGTGTATTATTATATTGTATTAATTTTTGTGTAGGAAAATATAGTATAAAATTTCTTCTATTTCCCAGAGGCCTTCAAAAGCCATTATCCACTAAAATGATGTAAAGCAGAGAATGATCCCATCTGAGAACCAACCAGAGAAAAACCCATTACTCATTAATTAAATATGCTGTGGAGTGGTGCAGAATTCGTACCCGTAACTCAGTCATACGGGTAACTGGAGAACAGAGGTTCAAGCATAACCAAGTCCTGCAGAATAATTCAACAAAATGAATTATATATTGTGTTTAGCTGTAGCCTGGTTCTGTCTCTAACCTGGTTCATTAGCTTACAATTTTTACATGAAAACATAGCTGCTTGATCATTTTAGCCGTATCCTATGTGTTATTTGTTTGATAATTGACTTTGTCGGGTGGGCCCAGTACTTTTTATTCCTTTTCTCAAGTCAAGAGAATCACTAATGTCAGTCAAAATAAACAACTAGTCTCTCGTTGATTAAAGCCATTTCCCTCCCCCTGCCCTGGAGCCATTCACTAATGTGCTGCTATGGTCTTAATGTGAGCAGGAGGAGGCGGGCTGACTCCTGCTCACCTCTGTATGGGCCCCTGTAGTGAGGGGGCCACCGAGTCAGTGACCAGAGCTGCTGTCTTTTCATGTTCAACAAGAGAAGCCAAAGAGCAAGTAAAACTTGAGAAATGACTCCATTTTGTGGATTACCTTAGTCCTCTACATTCGCATAATTTTTGTTTTTGTGAAATTGACACCATACTCATGCACATTGCTTATCTCTGGAAAATCTTTTTTTTTTTTTAAATGATAAAAAGCATGTCTCTAAACAAATTTTTAAAGCAAGAAGTGCTAGAAGGGCATTTGGTAGAGCCCATACCCCACCCACCCCAAATTTTATGTGTGCCAATACTACACTGCAATAGATGCCACCCAGTGTCGTCATACTCGATCATTTGCTAAATCACACAAACTAGAAATGAATGTTTGAAATGAATGGGTTTTAAAAACTGTAAAATATGATTTTGTCAGCCTGACAATGGTGAAGAATACTTTTACAAAATCCTGGATCCAGATCATGATTTGGATCACCACCAAAATGTAAACAATTGTTCCTTGTGCCACCACCAACAAGTCCAGGAATTTTAATGGAAATCCGGTCATAAATTTCCGAGTTATCCTGCTAACAGACAAAGAGACTGACAAACACCTATTGGTGGGCATGCATACATTTATTGAGCAAATCTGTTTAAACAGACTCTAAAGTGTGAATGGTTGTATGTCTTTGTGTGTTAGCCTTCTGATGAACTGGCAGCCTGTTCAGTGTGTACCGTGCCTCTTGCCCTATTACAGCTAGGATGGGTCCAGCCTCCTTGTAACCCTGAACTGGATTGGCAGTTAAAAAATGTGAAGGCTGGATCACAGCCAACCATCTAGCAAACTTTTTTTTTGTCTATATATTTTCTATAATTCAGCAGCCATTAGTTTGCATGTAATATGATACATTTTGAAAATTAATCATCACACGTTTTAAACTTTGCTTTTTTTCTTTAAACTTTTTAAAGCATAGTTCAAATGCAACTGTAACATAACTATGTTACTGTGCAAGTATAAATGAACAAGATTAGTGCAGGATCAAAGTGGATTACATGCTTCAAACAAGTCTTTAATTGTCTGCTAATTGATTTATTATAGGAAAAACACACCCAGTATTCATAATTTATGACCAGCTTAGAGACCTGCTGGGCAAAAACATCTGTCTGACCCTGGACACCCCACAGCACAGAGAACTGTTTCTGTTTCAAATACTCAGATAACTGCATGTAGCCCATGCAGCGCTCCACTTGATGTTATGTGCGGCGAATCCCTCCTGTTCTACCAGAGTAAAACCATAAAAAAAGTACAGTCACTTCTTTGTATTTTCATGCTGACATTTTTTAGATATAGGACAGAGATTATTATATACAATGGGGAAAATAAGTATTTGATACACTGCAGATTTTGCAAGTTGTCCTACCTACAAAGAACGGAGAGGTCTGTAACTTTTATTGCAGGTAAACTTCAACTGTGAGAGACAGAATCTGAAAAAAAAAATCCAAAAAAATCACACTGTATGATTTTTAAATAATTAATTAGCATTTTATTGCATGAAATAAGTATTTGATCACCTACCAACCAGCAAGAATTCTGGCTCTCACAGACCTGTTAGTTTTTCTTTAGGAAGCCCTCCTATTCTGCACTGTTTTCCTGTATTAATTGCACCTGTTTGAACTTGTTACCTGTGTAAAAGACACCTGTCCAAACACTCAGTCAAGCACACTCAAACCTCTCTAATTATTTAAAAATCATGTGATTTTTCTGGATCTCTTTTCTCAAATTCTGTCTCACAGTTGAAGTGTACCTACAATAAAAATTACAGACCTCTTCATTCTTTGTAGGTGAGACAACTTGCAAAATCGGCAGTGTATCAAATACTTAGTTTCCCCACTGTATACTGTGCAGAAGCTTTTACCCAACCCTCATTTATTTATATTTTGCTAGTTAAATGGGAAATAGGTGCAGCAATTTATTGAAGCAAGTGCAAACCTACAAAAAAAATACAGTATATGAGGCAAAAACAGAGTTTGTACAATTCTGATGAGCTTTTGAGGACTTGTTCTTTTCTTTGGATGTTGGCTGCCTTTTGTTCTGTTCTCTGTCAAGATGATCCCACACGGCTTCAATAATGCTGAAATCCGGGCTTTGGGGAGGCCAGTCCATGACTAATAATATTTTAAGCCTGCTACTTCTTCTTTTGTCTTCAGTTTTCTTAAGGACACACTGCCAGATATGTTTCTGGCTAATAGCTCTTTGGGAATCACATTGTTGTTGCAAAAATGATATTTTTTTATGCCTGTCAAATTGTGTTATTTTTGGTATTTTTCATGGACACAACTAAAAAAATTCTGAACAAATTGTGGTTTTGCAACAAGCTGTGAATAATAAAACGGCAAAATATAGAACTGAAATTTGGTTCTTTGCTAAGTTGTCTGTTATGTGTAGACACAATTACCAGTTCATTCCTTGGGTTAGGTGCCTTTAGCACCTAACCCAAGTTCATGCTTAGTATGTCTTTGCGTTTACACTCACTCACACACACACACACACACACACACACACACACACACACACACACACACACACACACACACACACACACACACACACACACATGTTACACAAAGAACGAAAGAGCTTATTAGTTAATGTTAGCTAACTATCTACAATCAATACATGCTCATTAGTTTCAAGGCCACTGGCAAAAATCTATCTTATTATTTTTTTGATCAACAAACCAGTTATAAAAAACTGGCCACTGAAGAAAGCCTTGTTTTTCCCTCCATGTGGGTGTTTCTGTAATAATGGGATGTGTCATGTAAAAACTCTGAATAATATGTATTTAAAATTGGTGAAAATGTATGATTTGATGTTAAAGTGGCAAAACTTGCAAACCTGGCTCCTAAGCCACTGAGACAGTGTGTGTGAGACTGAGAAGGTCTCTTCCATTAATCATGATTTATGTTCTCCTTGCCTCTTTCGGTCACTGCGACCTTCTTTGTTCCTCTGATAAGAATTCCCCCATGTAAGGCCAGGACAGGAGCTGAGGGCTCTGAAGGGAAGGGCTGCTCAGCCAAGTGTGAGGGAGATGTAGTGAGATGTGTATCATTTAATTGGACAGGGCAAACTACTGACCTGGGACTGAGCCAAAAGCCAGCTCCAAAAGCTTTGGACCAGCTCAGAGTTTATGATCAGAGGAGAGATAAAAGAGACAAAAGAGGCTGAGAGAGTCAGATGAGAGACAGGGTGGGAACTGATGTAGGCTGAAATGAGACATGGGAGTAGAGGGAGTAAAGAAATGGAGCATATTGGGTTGCTGTTAACGAATGCAATCTGTGTGGCATAGTTTTCATCAGCTTGTCTTAATGAAAATAAAATGTTCTTTTACAAAACACTTAAATGTATGACACACTGCAAATGTCCGCAAAGCAGTGTCAGGAAGCAATCAAAGAGTGGGGCTTTTCCAAGAATCACCAGGACTTCTCAGAAAAAGCACTCATCCTTTGATGAGTCAGAGGTGGAAAAAGATGAAGAATTAATGTATCATTGTTGTTTTTGCCTGGAGGCAAGGAAGGAGACGAGGCAGTTTATAGGAAAAAAGACAGTCAACATGATGCTCAATAGAGGCTTTATGTGGTAGCATCTCAAAGGTGCCTCACAATGTTGGCAGTAGTTACCTAGAATTGCTTTTGACTTAAAAATATACCAATTTATTGGATGGTAAAGCTATCCGTGTCTCTAATTTTTAGATCTATGAGATCGGTATCCTTTACTAAATGTAAGTCTGATCAAACTTTGCACATTTGGTGGCTGCAGGTGAGGGCGTCATTTCACAATAAAATATTGTCCTTAAATTTAAGGACAATATTATGCAGATACTGATGAGGCATGTTGAATTCTTTAGAGTGTACAAAATCATTACTGAAACCCTCAGAAGCTTATTTTAATCTGTACTGGAATTCTCAAAGTCTTGATAAGGAGTCCTAGGTTTGAATATTATGTTTAGTTTAAACAATACATTGCATATTTTAACAAAACACTCCCTAATGAAATCCAATTCACTCCTTTTTTCACATTCAAAGTCATTGTTACTCTTGTCAAGTTCATGCTAAAGTTCAAGATTTGATTCTTAGAAAGTCCTAAAAGGACATTAAACGGATTAGAACATGTCAGCTTCATTTACTTGATGTAGAAAACTGGATCTGCTGTTGAAGGCTGGGTGCTAGGGTTGAATAATCCAGAAAGGTACATGACTTTGAGTTGGTACTGTTTTGTCAAACAGTGGACTTTCATTCTTGAGCAGGTAAAGCTCATAATCTGAACGACAAAATCAGTCGTTGGTTCCAAAAGGGCCCATAGAAGCGTTTCCAAAATGAATGCCCCTGCATGTGGCTTCACGTGTCATGGCAGCATGTAATGTGGCTGTAGATCAGGAGGTAGAACAGGTCACGTACTACTTGAAAGGTTCTTGGTTTAATCCCTGGCTGCTCTAGTCTGCATGCCAAAGTATCCTTGGGCAAAATTCTAAAGTGCTTGTGTGAAAGAGGGATGTTGCATAAAGTGTTTTGAGTGCTCAAGCACAGTAGAAAAGCACTACATACAAACCAGTCTATTTATTAAACCTGTAATGCCATTTGGTCCCCCATAGACTTTTCAGAAATCTGAGAAAATCCATGTTTACGGATTTCTTCAGAATTGGCCAGAGAAAACTAAACACGTTTTTCACGCGCCCTTTCATGTATGACCACTAGAGGTCGCTTAATTGTAAAATTTGGGTATTGGTCGAAAATATACCTTCACAAACGAGATCATTATTTAAAGGAGGTCAGGCTCAAAAACACAAAATGTTTTAACTGTAGAGGAATTGAAACAAAACAAAAAAAAAAAACTAAGGAACACACCGTGTACTCAGAAATGCCAATCAGTCCACAATAAAGTTCCATTATTTCAATGAACCATTTGATTTGAAAATGAGATGTACAGGTTCTGTAACAACGGATTTTAAATCTATTAGCCTGCTAAGTTTATGCATAAAAACTATTGGCACCATGTAACTAAAAACAAAGAAATCTACAACCCAGATACAGCCATAAAAACCATGAAAGCTGTAAAAGTTGGTCAGAGCTGCTGTGATGTCATTGGTTTGTAGACTTGCTTGAAATTGAAGCTTCAATGTCAGCTTGAAAATAATCGCCATCTTTTTTGAAATTCCAGTGAACTTGGTTAGTAAGGTACATACACAAAGATGTGTACTAATTATTACAAGTAAAATAAATAAATAAATATACTACATTTTATTCACAAAACGTGGAGCAGCCTGTTAGTACAGTTACATCAAATGAACCGTGTTATTTGTCAGGTTTTTGTATTAACAGTACTAACACCACAGGCATGCCAGAAGGTCAACTATGAAGCCTAGCAGAAAGCTAGCAGTACAAATTTGTCACTTGAAGCAACATGCCCATAATATCGCAATGTGTGGACGACTTCTTTTTTAAATTATTGTTGTGTCATAAAGTTAGGCAGGTTTAACAGGAGAGTTTATGGGGATTGTTCTACTTTAAAGCCATATTTTGGGGCAAAGTCAGTAAACCCAAACTATGAAATTTAACTGATAATTCTGTACATGCCGTTTTTATGTTCTGGTGGATGCTGATAGTAATGTTCACTTACGGAGATGGTAATGACTTTCCACTTTCTAGAAGTGATAAAACTTGCCAACTTTAGAAACACTTACCTTTATATACAGTACCAGGGTGGTACTGTATATTCAATCAAACAAGGTATCTGAAAATGTCCAGTTGAGCCCTGTTAGTATCTGATATGTTGACAAATTGATCAGCAGACTAATTGACAACAAAATGAATTAAGACTAAAACTGAATTTACAGTAAGCTGATGCCAGAAGAAAATGATTCCAAATGAGCTGTGGCTGGAATTGTCAGAGAAAGGAAAAGGTTTCATGTAAACGCCACAGGTGATGCCCGCTTTTCTAGAATCCTTTTATGTAAAAGGTCAGCAGCTGAATGGGAGGTGACGAGAGGGGAGTGGTGGTACAGCGAAGTCGCTCCCTCTCAGGATCTGTGGGAGTTAATATGACACTGTAGGGGTGAGTTGGGGAACTTGGGCGGGGGGGAATTAATGATACTTACTGAATGGGGGGGCATTCCTGACTTTGGCTGCTGCCCACAGGGGTTCACAGTAGCATGGCAGCTCATTTGTGTATATTATCACTGACCTAAAGACCTCTTCTGTTTGAAGTGTCAGCCGCGGTTTTTCTTTCTCTATCCTCTTTTGTCCTCCCTTTCTCCTGCTCAAACACGTCTGCAACAACATGTACATCTTTACTTCTTCGCTTGTGCATTCATGGGTATGTGATGTGTGAAACCGCAAAGGGTGATGTCACCAAGCAACTGACGGGGTTTGTTTCTCTCTTTGTCTCTAGGAAGCTGACTCTTTGCCAGGCCCTGACCTTTGTCCTCCTGCTGGTCGTTCCCGTCTGCCTGTCCTCCCTGCAGAGTGTAAGTACGACCCACCCACATCAGCACAAGTCACTGCACGGCCTGAATAGCTCGTCAGCCAAGGCTCCTTTTTAAATGATGTAATCGTGTACAGTGGAAGCTTCTCAAGCACAACTTAACCAAACTGAAGCTGCAACTAACCATTATTTTCATTGTATCACTTTTACAGTATAATGTGGTCTGCCTATTTACACAGTCAGCAGACAGACACATTGCAACATTACCTTTCAGTCAAATCATATTTTTGTCCACCTTATAATTTTAAGTAAATGTTCTCTTTCTTTCCTAAGATACATACAACTAATAAAAATCTCTCACTCTCTAGCTGACAAATGTTCTGGTGTTAATTACTGCATAAAAAAAGCCAGATGTAGCCATTAATTAATGTACAACATCATCGTTGTACATTAATTTTTGGACTCTGAGCATTGGCTTTTTGGCCACCACCATGTTAGTTTTTTGGAGACAGAAGTGACCATATTTGGATGACAGGATGGAGGGCTAACTAATTAGCTACATGTAGTAAGCTACATCCAGAAACTGTATAAAATACTAGAATTTTACACAGCAAAACTGTACCTCACAGCAGGAAGTATCTACAATTTGTCAAAAAATTCTTAATGCTCCAAAAGGCACCAATAACACAAACACAGTGAAGTCAAATAGCAGAGGTGAGTCCTAGCAAACACTTAACAATTATAGCTGCCTGGTTTGGCACACCGGTCATTAAAAGTTGCTCCACCCTAACGTCAGTATTCAGATGGCTGTTAAAAAAATAAATAAGAAATTCACCCACTTTCCCATAGAGATGTTATGGAGGCATTTTCTTGCACCAGGCCATAAACATGCTTTTTGATGTTGTTGAAGCCTGTGGGGACCGACTTGCTTTTGGAGGCATCCTCAAGTGACCACTGCAGTTTTCAGCAGTTCGACATTGACTTCATTAATCAGCCCCAGAGGGTACAGCTTGATGGTAATGGGACACATGAATCAAGAATGAAGAGATTGATCAGTAAATCAATGATCAACAAGTGTGCTGTAAAAACCCAACCAGTCAGTTAAGAGTCTAAAAAGCAAAACGAAATAAAGGCACAATTGTTGATTTAATTTTTTTTTTCTGTGAGTTGTTACTGAATCAGCCGCTGATTTTTTTTTGGTTACATTTAAAATATCTTTGATCTTAGATGTAAACACCAAAAATATTCCTCTCATAGTGGTCCATAAATGGTATTCCCATAGATTCTAAAGAATTCACAGAAAGTCAGATCACCTATGTGTTAGGTTGTGCAAATACAGTTAATAGCAGGGAAGACAGTGTTTCAACAAATGGCACCAGGCTTTATTTACACATGGAACCTAGTAGTCCTAACCTGCCAGCGCCCAAGGCCATTTCCCAAAGCCTTCCCACTTTATCCTGCCTTTATGCCTTCTTTTTCTTACATTTGACAGAGTTAAATATTGTGATTAAGGTAATTTGTGAGGAAGAAAAATCCCTACTCTCCAGTTCCAAAGAGGAAAATCCAGCTCATTTAGATAATAAACCAATGACAGCCCATAGACTAGTCACAGTGAGCGTGCTGATTGGATTATTTTTGCAGGGTGTTTGCCTTCAGGTGGTATTTTGTCTTGGAAATAGTAGCACTCCTATGATTCAGCATCCTCGTGGTCTCTGTCCTGGTCTGTTTGTTGCTGCTACATCACCTTTCCTCATCTGACCGCAGCGCCCATCTTTCATCGCTATTTGTCTTGATGTCAAGCAGACAACCACCCAACCTTCCCCCAGCTGCTTCTGACACATCAAACACAGGAATGTGGTGGACTCATTCTTCATTTTCTGTTTTTGGGGAAAAACAAGCTGCGCCATACTTAAACAAAACTAGTAACACATTATTTTCAGTACTTGTGTTGGATTTGTTTACATTACTGAAACATCTTTCACACTCAGTCATTGCTGCAGCTGTGCTGGCTGCGTTTCTGGTGGCCACTGAAAGAAACAGCAAAAACTGACCCAGTGGAACATAAAATAGACAACACAAACTTGGAGCTGGTGTAACCCTGTCACATGCTCCGTGTATTTCCTCTCGGACTTGGAGAACAACATTTACAGATGTTATTGCCTCACTTTTATATGGTTGTGCTGGTGGTGAGTTTTTTGTTTTCATGGGGAACTTTAGTTCATGGTCACAAAGAAAAAAACATTTTAATTATTGTGTAAGCGCTTACTGCAGCGCCCCCTTTTGTGTGGATACCAGTATCTACAGGTTGTTTACATGTCTTTGCAACTAAAACAGAGTTCCACAGATATTGTAGCCCTCAGAATTATTAAAAACCTTTATTGTACAAAATGTGAAATCAGATGTTTATGATTGGTACTGTTGTTTAGTGATTAAATAAAAAAAATAAAAAAACTGTATTCACCACCTCAAATAATTATTAATATTTTGGGATGAAAGGGACACAAACATGAATACTGTAAATGCAAATTTTGAATTACACCCTGGTCTACAATAATCAAGTGATGCATGTGCTGACATCCATCTATATCCACTTCATTCAAGCAAAAAAAAAAAAATTTAAATATTTACCTCACACCTAAACTTCAGAAAAGGTCAAGGACTCCCAAAACTACATGTTAAGTTTAGTATACGGAGACAAGGATTGGGATTTGCGTCCCGAGCACAGACAATCATTTTTTTAGCTAGAGAGCTATGCAGATGCCAACGCATAACATAAATCACTTTTAAGGTACTTGTTCAGGTTACAAAAAGGTCATGGCTTGGGTTTCTCTTTCACGGTGTTCAAGACATTTCATTCATTTTCTTGGTTACAGGGCAAAGGCTTCTCTTAATATAAAGCAGTGCACTAAAGTATTTGCAGCCACAGGAACTTTATATCTATTCAGTTGACAATGCAGAAAATGCATAAATACAGTATTTTATGTTTGGTCCTAATTTGTAGTCAGGACTGTTTTACACAACTTGAACACATATTAGAAAACTGATAGCTCTATTTTAAGAATATCTGATCAGTGAAATGAATTTCACTTTGATCGGGCCTCAAACTAAAGGGATTAATGATTTTCTGCAGCATTGCTCGCTTGCCTTATTTGCAGCCCCAGTGTTGCTTTTTGAAGTTATATTTTTATATGCTTTATAGATCTGATAATGTGCTTGACTGCAGAAGGCAAATGTTCAGTTGATTGATTTTTGTGAGGAGGGAGAGTCAAGTGACACATCAAACCCCTCCCACCACCACCACCACCCCCCTTTACGTGAGCGTTTATAGATCCTGGAGTAGACAGCTTGGATCATGTTACCTGACTGAGGTTTGAGGCTTTGTCAAGCCAGCTAACACAAAGGAAGCCTGGTTTGTAGCATACCCCTCAGTTCTCCTATTTTTGTCTATAGGGTTAAACCATTTTCCATTCATGTTTGTCAGCCCCAGGCAGATTCTACTGACAGATGAGAAGTAGGATCTCAGTCAGACAGCGTTACAATCTGTGTACCTGCATGCTGGAGTGCAGAGCAGAGAGACCCAGACTCTTTATCTTCACTCTGTGTCTCTCTTTCTGTTTGCAATTTGCTTTGTGCAAAGAAGACTTTTTTTTTTCTTCTCTTTTTTTTTTTGTGTGAATGGGGGAGGAGAGATGGGTACATTGTAAAGGTCATAGGTCAATTTAGTTAATTTAGAAAGCCAGTCCAGCTCATTTCCAACTGTTATCAGCGTTAATTTGGCTGGTGCTAACGCTAATGAGGGTGACCTCAGGTGACCCTGCCATAGAAAATGATGGAGAGTCATAGCACAGGTTGCTCTCAGCTTTGTGTGTGACTTTGTGTGTGGGTGGGTGTGTATCTAAGTCACTTAGTCTAAGAGCCTCAGCTTTTTTCCACACAAACCACATGTAAATGCCAGAAGTTAAAAGGACATTTGATTTGTTTTGAAGTTTTGATTGTGGGAGTTTTAGCCTGTTGATTTATGGATACCAAAGGCCATTTAATGTTGAGCTCAGGGGATTCAGAAGCCTTTTAATAACAGTTTCATAAATGATAAATTTTGTCTTTTGTAATGTGGCTGTCACACTTTGAAAAACAGGATTTATGTAACCCTGAGGTGAACCATTCATCATGATGTTCTATTTATATGTAAAATAATGTATTTAACATTCTACCCATGGTGAAATGATGCAAATCAACTATCTTTAATGATGGATACACTTAAAAAGTGATAATTTAAGTTGTTTATGGACTCCTACAGTATGCCATATGTTAGAAGGTAACATCATTACAGGACTTCAGATGGTGAAATATGTTGCGGAGAGTGATGGTGAAATCAGTTTAAAAACAAAACAATGCAGGAATGTTTATATCCTTAGGGTGCACCTAGTTTTAATGTTGTTCATTTTGAAGGATTACATTGTTTTCAGCTTGTCACCACTTTTATGTGACAAGATAATTTATAAATTGATGCTTGAACATTTTACAGTTTACAGTTCAAAAGTTGCCTGTGCTTGTTGCAACTGGCATGTCGATTATAACTCAGGCTGTAGTTGAGTTTGTTTTTTTTTAATTGTTGCATTTAGTTACACAACTGAAACAGCTAGGAAACAATGTCAGTATTCTTTCAAACAAACATTAGAGCCAGTATTTTGTTTTAGTTTGTGATTTTTCTGTTTAGCAACGCTGACTCTGTTTGCCAGATGAGTTTCTCCCTGGTACGTAATAAAAACAACAACAGCAAAAATAGAGTTTATAGAATTCTAACAAGCTTAAAAATCAGTGTTTACTGTGAACACCTTTATTTTTCAAAAAAAAAAATCATGCACTATCTTAGATAGCTTTATTTTAATTTTGTAAACTAGTCTTCAGGAATAGTTCTCCTGGCTTCCTGAAGGACGTTCCAATGTTGTTCTCTGGATGTTGGCTGCCTTTTGTTTCAGTTTTTGTCAAATTGATCCCACACTGCTTCATAGAGGTCCGGGCTCTGGGGAGGCCAATCCATGACTGATAGTGTTCCATTGTGTGTTCTTACCAGGTATGCATGACAGTGTGTCTACTAATGTATGTCTGTGTGTGTGTGTGTGTGTGTGTGTGTGTGTGTGTGTGTGTGTGTGTGTGTGTGTGTGTGTGTGTGTGTGTGTGTGTGTGTGTGTGTGTGTTACAAAGACTGATTTATTTTTCACTGAAAATCCATCTTCGGTCATTGTTTTCTTTTCATCATGGAAACATTCAAACGTTCTTCATGAATGCACTGGCTCATTTTGTTCTTACCACCACGCGTACATTAGTAAATACGAATCATTCTGAACCAACGGGGCTTGTGCAATCCAAGTACAATCTCCATACTCTCTGCATACTCCCATGCCCTCATTTCTCTCTGTAAGGAAACGTGTTTACCTCCCGGTGATGCAGAGAAAACGGTACATTGTAAGTGAGAAGCCTGCACCTCTAACACAGGAAAGCAGGTGAAAGTCTGACTTCTGAAACTGTGTGCAAGTAAGTAATGACATCCAGCAGTGATGTCATTTTTAATGATCAATAAGATCATTTAGGTTAAGATGAGATAAGAAATACTGGAATATGTTTAAGTTTAATGGTTAAAACATACATCTTTACATTTAATATTTTATTTTCTCTACATGCAATATAATTAATGGAATAACTTTGCTAGCTAAACTTGCTGGTAGCATTAGCACTCCACCTTTTGGTCCAAATATGGCTTCAAGAAAAAAAGAAGAAAAAAAAGTACAGCCATAGCCACAGATGGTTGTGTCTGTGGAAAAACCTTTAATCCCTCCACCTGTAAAGCACGCCGAACCTTTGTCAGTCACAGTTTCAAAACAGTATAAAAGCAAAATACAATGAGTCTGCTTGTCTTTACTACCAAACCAGAGTAAAAGTGGTAGAAAATGACAATTATTTCCCCCAGATTTTATCACAGTGGCCAGCACACAGTGAAGGGGCCAACAGGGAGGAAGAAGAGAAGGACCTTCAGTTTGTAAAAATCACCTTATTCCTCACATTCCCTGCTATTTGCGCTTGGTCCAACTATTAAAGTAAAGCCCAAATCATTAAATTATTGTAATATATTGTAGATATGCATCAGTTTAAATAAATTCAATCAACTTTCCGTTGTGTACTTTGTGAATTTAAGCAATATTTGGATGCACAGCACAGGTTTGTAATGACCATCTCTGCTTTTCATGAGTTCAAGTTCTTGTTTGTTAGTTGCTCTCTAAACTTTGACTCCAGCCATTCTTGATAGCAAGTCTTTTGTTGAATGTGTGTGAAGAGTTAAGTGTGTGTGCACACGCCAGCTTCTGAATGAGAAACTGGTGGGAACGCTGCCAGTTTCAGTCCTCCTCCAGGGCAAAAACTGTGGAATGTGTTTGAGGAGCACCTTTGAGATTTCTCTAATCAGTTTTATTGTTTCGTTCTGATGACCCTGATCCACCAGGCTCACAAGGTTGTCTGTACTTCTTGTTATGTCTGCTCCTTAAATAGGTTTATCTGGCTGTTGGATTTTCCCTCTCATAAATGATATCTTATCGTTCTCTGCTTTCTCGCTTACACACAACACACAGGAGTTGCTGACAGTGGCCAGTTGCCACCTAACAGCTTTGAACATGCAGGACATGACTGCAGAGTGATGCTGCAGAGTGATTGCAGAACAGGGCACAGCAACAACAGCGCGGGGAGTCATGTTGTTTCTGCAGTTTCGCTGTGCTCAGTGTCTCAGCAAAAACTCAACTATGCATGACTCAAGAGTGACAGTTTTTTCAAACAAAGACAGTCTGAAGAGAAGAAACGCAGTAACACGTGGATCTGGTTGATTACGGCTCGTCACACAAGAGTACAAATGGGACAGAAAACTCCTCATGACTAGGAAAAAATCAGTGTTTGCACTGATTTTTTTTTTCCCATTTGGCAACCAAATGTGACAACTGGTTGCACAGAGGTTAAGGGTGCAAGGGAATTGCATAGGTTACCTGGTGGGAGGTAACCTGTCTCCAAACACTTGCAATCTGACTACAATCACTCCAATCAGAATTCAGCCAGATTGCCAGTGCCTTGTAATCAATTTGAGTCAGTCTGCGCTGATGAGCCTAAGTCATCTGTGACATGTCTAATTGCAATAGGTGACTTCAATTTTGCTGTCAGCTTTGTAGTAATACTTATATAAGCTACTAAACATTATCTTTTCTGAGGATTTGTGCAGATATGTGGACATGTGAAAAAATTTGGTGTTACATCATTAACTGGCAATTATACAGGTAACGTTAAAGAGTAACCCAGAAATAATACAGTGGGTAACAAATTACTTTCTACAAAAAGTGCACAAAAGTACATAAGTAAAGTAATTCATACTTAAACAATTTAAAGAGTATTATATATTATGTTACTTTTTTGAATGACCCCAACACTGTTCTTTAGTAGTCAGTTACACATAACATAACATAACATAACATAACGTAACGTAACGTAACGTAACGTAACGTAACATAACATAACATCATAAATGAATATTTGATTGCTTAAATAAAGACAACTGTTTTTGTCATATAGATTTTTGTAAATGTGATATTTAAAAGTGCTTTGAGATATTATCCAATGAAATATCTTGTTTGCATAAATGCCAAGTAGACAAAATGTAGTAATATAAATTCTTACATGTCTAAATTCAACAGTCTGAAAGAAACATGTTAAGAAAAAAAAAAAAGCACAAAAAAACTCTAATAGGCTGAGGCATACATATTGAATGTTTTTGTCTGTAGTGTGTGCCTCATACCTTTATTCTTATTAATTATTTTAAGATACTGTGACTTTTTAAAAAATCTCTAGTTATAATGATACATTTGTGCAACATGTGTTACCATGATACTGGCATCTGTTACTTTGAAAACAGATTCTTGTGAACTAAATGACTTAAGGATATTTTTTAGAGACCTCATACAGCACAGAGACTCCATCTACATCTGATCAAAGTGTAAGATTCTTAGGTACAGTATATTTCATGTGTGTTTACCTGAATTGACAGATCTGTTTTCCATTAGATTCACCTTCTTCTTTTATGTTAGTTTTTAAGTTGTGGTTGTAATTCTCTCTCTGGTTTTTTAATGTAATTTATTTCAGCCCTCCTGGATTTCTGTGTGGGGTCCTACCAGTGAAGATTCATCGGTGCATTCAGCTCGTGAACGGCGGCAGCTGCACTTCAGAAATGAGTGGGCAACATGGAGCGGCTGGTCTGTGTGCTCACGCAGCTGCGGGGGCGGAGCCTCTGTGCGGTCGCGCACCTGCATCACAAGGTTAACACAAGAGAAAATATGGAAGGTCTTTCAAAAGTCATGCAGATACATTTCCCACAGACTTCAGAATTTAAAAAACATTTCATTTGAAGATCTCAGTATGTTTTCAGAGAAACCTTCAGAGATTTGAAGAAATAAGTTTAAAATAGTTTCATATAATTTAAATGTGTAAGCGGTTTCTTTAATTCAATTCAATTCAATTTAATTTATATAGTGCCAAATCACAACAAACAGTTACCTCAATGTGCTTTATACTATAAGGTAAAGACTCTAGAATAATTACACAGAAAACCCAACAGTAAAAACGACCCCCTATGAGCAGCACTTGGTGACAGTGGGAAGGAAAAACTCCCTTTTAACAGGAAGAAACCTCCAGCAGAACCAGGCTCAGGGAGGGGCAGTCATCTGCCACGACTGGTTGGGGCTGAGGGGAGAGAGACAGGACAAAAGACATGCTGTGGAAGAGAGACAGAGATTAATAATAACAAATGAGTAAATGCAGAGTGGGGTATGAACAGAGCAAAAAGAGGTAAATGTAAAAGAAACACTCAGTGAATGGTAGGAGCCCCCAGCAGCCTAGGCCTAAGGGACTGTTCAGGGTCACCTGATCCGGCCCTAACTATAAGCTTGATCAAAAGTTTAAGACTAATCTTAAAAAAGAGAGGGTGGAAACAGATTTAAATTAGAGTTTTACAAATATCATATTTCACCAAATATATGTTGTGTTGAAATACTAATTTGTGTTACAGTAAGCTTCTTCTTGTCCTTTATTCCTTGAACTGAAGGTTTAAGTGTTTAAGAGACTGACAGTTTAACACAGAATATTTTAAATATACGGGCTGTATGAGTCAAAGAAACAAATGAATCAAAGAAGGAAATCTGCCAATTGAAACTTTAAGCATTCTAAAATAAACTTCAGGGTGTTAGGCTATTGGTGTTTCTAATGGCCAGCAGTGGGTGACTCCCCTGGTTATATAGAAGTTTATGGGAAAATGATGCTCAACCTCACCCCCCTTGAGTTATGACCCCAGGAAACACTTTTCTGATGGAGTTTATGATGTCAGGCTTCATCTCAGTCTAGCTTATAGTGACTGCAGCATAATGTTCATGTTGTAAATTATGATCTACAAATATGTCAATGAAGCAAAATCCAATTTTAATGAATTTCAGTTTATCCCAAACAAATATTTAATTCATTTATAGAGTTTGCAGCAGTCTGCACACTGCACAGTTTCTGATTGAAAATGAAAAGTCTCTCCTGCTGTGTTACCTGACCTAATCCAATCAATCTCCTTTTTTCTGTGTCCCAGGAACCCAGTGGGTGGACCGTGTGCAGGAGATCCCAGACAATACAAGATCTGCAACACCAAGGTCATTTCAGCACAAAGGCTTTCAGTCTCTACTAAAAAACAAATATTAATGTAAACACTGTAGAACAATGGCTGATGTTTGCTCTGCACGTTGGTCACAAAATGTTCAGTACAGGTGGAACAGTCAGTGACTTTAAGGGTGTGATCTGGAATTTCACCGACATATTAACCCATGTCTGCGCTGCAGCACTCTTTCTGGGTTTGGAAGTTTATACCTGCCACTGTTTGTTTCATGATAAAGCAATAATATGTATGTGTATGCAGTGTGTTCATTGTAAATGTCAAAATGTGGTGATAAAATCAGGCAGAAAGTTCCCTTCAAGGTGAATCCTTTTTTTTTCTTGACATTTGTTATAACATATCGTACGGTATGTTTGTAACAAAGGTTAACCCTGTAGGAAATCAGTATGTTGCTCACACAATGACAAATCTTTGTGGTGTGTGTCTGTGTTTGTGCAGGAGTGTCCCCCAGGCTCCGAGGATTTCCGAGAGATGCAGTGTGCTGCCTTTAATGACAGGCCGCTGGTGGCTGGAAACTCCTTCAGATGGACCACCTTTCATGGAGGTCAGTCAGATAATTCACCCTCTTGCAACTTAAGGCTTCTTTAGAGAGGTGAGGTTTAGACCACTGTGGCGTAGATGCACTATAAAAACTTTATTATGGATAATTCTATACTTTCAAATCAGTTCTTGTCAAATACAGTTCAATATGGCCTAAAATAACTGCACCATTGACTGCAATCAGCTCTAATAGTGGGAGCTCTCTCATTGATGGGAATTTTTCAAAGCAAAAATCCCACTTTATGTTGTTGTACAAGAAAAAAAGTAACTAGTCCCACACACTTTGTGATAGAAACACCAGATGAATAATTTCTTTTCTTTCAAATTATGTGAAAGCAGCAGACTCACACTTCGATCTCTAGGCCTCTGCAAAGAAGAGTGTTATCCAACGGCCCCACAGACATATATTATAATTTAAATATGGATTTTTGGAGAAAAGCAACCCCCACCCCACCCCCAAGATCTATAAAGCAATTTCTGGGGGGCACTTATGGATTTAAGTTATATATGATTTACAGTTTGGCGTATACAAACAATTGTGTGAGAGGAGTGCCAGAGAATTTTTGAGAAATGTTTTTGAGAAAAAGTTTTTTTTTTTTTCTTTTCACCCTGTAATTATCAGCAGCGATCTCCTATCAGCTTCTTTAGACAGCTTATTCTATTTATATTTTTTCATATAACTTATGTCAGAACATGTAGTACAGAGCTCTGTGCTTGGCTTCTACTACCTGTGGGTATTCTGAAGAAATAGTTGGCACCACACTCACATTTACCATAAGCTGCTTGCCTGGTCCTAACCCTGAGTGTAACCCAGTCTTCACTCTAAAATTAAATGGTTTACTTTGAGGGGAACTTGTCTTTTGGACTCAAAATGAAGTCAGTTTCCCACAGTGTGACTGTGTAAACAGATTTATGTCCCCTTCTTCTGTAATCATAGATAACAAACCACAGATTTTCAATAAACCCCATCAAACAAGTTGGTGCATTTCGAACAAAAAAAAAAAACAGTAAGCTGAAAAGTCTATCCTAATGTGTCTTTTGGATTTAATCTATGTAGAATATAACAAACCACAGCAAAATGTTTTTCAATAAAAGTCACACACTGGCTGGTCACTCTGATCTATCCATATTAAAGAGTGATCCATGTGTAGAGATTGTGTGTCCACTGTAGGGTCTTCATAAAAAATCATGTCATTCATTCATTTCTGTGTTTTGGGCAGCCACATAGTAAACTCTCCATTTTGCCATGGCTCTCATGTCAACGTTGTGACCTACTGGGTGTTTAATCCCACTTGTGTTATGAGTTTTTTCCTCCTCTCTCTCTGTTCTTTCAGTTCTCTCTCTCTTCTACATGTCCTGCCTGTTTTTGTTTCTCAGTCACCTCCCCCATGTCTCTTTGCCTCACCTATTTTCCCATAATATACTAATGAGCCACTGACTGAATATCTTCCCTGCCAGGCTCTAACCCCTGTGAACTCAGCTGTTTGGCCTTTGGTCATAACTTTTACTACAACTTTGGCCGTGTGCTCGATGGCACAGCCTGTGACAAGGAGTCAGGAGCGGTGTGTGTCAACGGACGCTGTCTGGTGAGTGGTAACAATTCTGCATGTGTGTCAGTGTTTTCTATGCTTACCAAATTCACTTATTCACTTATTTTAAAGCAGACCAGTTATGCTTTTTCTTATTTTCTGTCATTCATAATTTGCAATGGCAGATGGTCATGTTGAACAAGGATTCAGGTATGAAAGTCAGTAATCTCAGGGAGCCAAGAGTTCAAGCTCTAGGCTGCTCTAAACATTCTGTTTCAGATAGTTTTTTCTACTCTTTTTGTTTATAATTGGAACACATATTAAGACATATGTATTTATAAAATATATTTAATTTAACTTCTACAGTACTACTGATTTTATATATGAATGCTTTGTGCCACATTGGGAGTTACAGGTGACTTTTTTTGTCTAAAACCCACTTCTTGTTCCTTTATTTCCAAGTAAATATATCAGGAGAGTCTATTGTGTCTATTTAAGCACTGGAAGTGCTCCAGTGCTCCAACTCCTCCAAGCTTTCAGAATGCCGATATCAAAATAAAACTAGATTGAGTCTCTCTCTCTTATTTCTTCAGTTCCACTCTGTTGAGGTATAAGTGATGTTGACCACTCTGACTGGAGCTCTCTGGAGACGTGAACTCCATGCTGTGCGTTTGGCCCAGAATGCTCTCATCAGTGTAGACTGCAGCCTTCAGTTAGCATTACAGCTCTGCTGAGCACGCTGTCCACAGTCCCACATCTAGCCTGTCCCCTTCTCACCTCTCCTACCCTCACACAGATGGGGATTGGTTGGAAATTAACATGTATGCCATGGATCGAGCAGCTCATGCACTACAGTGACATGCATACATAATACTCAGTAGACACATCTGCTACAAGGGACTGTCAAAGCTATTTTTACACAGCTGACAAAGGATTAATTTGTGTCTGTGTTTATGTCTTTGTGTGTGTGTGTGTGTGTGTGTGTGTGTGTGTGTGTGTGTGTGTGTGTGTGTGTGTGTGTGTGTGTGTGTGTGTGTGTGTTTGTACAAATAAGAGGCCTGAAACAGGAAGCAGATGCAGCTGGTGGATTCCTGCAAGTAACAAATTGAGATCAGGCAGCTGAACACATGGCTGGTTTGGACACAGGGCTATGTGTGTGTGCTGTGTAACTATAGGTACTCCTTCACAGCTAAAATTGCAGTGTTTTATTTTAGGAGCCCTCCAAAATTAGCTAATTTTTTCTCAGTTAAAGCAGTTATTTAATTCTACATAGGTGTTAAATAGCCACTTTTAGCTGCTCCCTTGCCACCGCAGCAGTGCCACATGTTTGATTTGGCTGAGTTTTACACCAGACACCCTTCCTGGCACAACCCCAAAGGGGATTGAAGCAGCAAACCTTTTGCTTGCCAGGAAAACATGTTAACCACAATACCATTGGTCACTGGTATTATTATTCTATAAAATTTTAAATACCGTATTTTTCAGACTATAAGGCCCACTTAAAATCCTTAAATTTTCTCAAAAATCAGCAATGCACCTTATAATCCAATGTGCCTTATGTATGAATTCTTGTTTTGCTTACTGACTTTGAAACAATTTTATGTGGTACACTGCGCTCAAAAATATGTCAAAATGTTTTAGTACAACTTTGGTAAGGGACGCTTAATAAATATCGACATTTTACAGAGCGTACAAAGCGTGCCACAGGGGGGAGGGGGGTAACACCCAGCATACGCTTTTGTAATAGTCGATGGCCATGGTCTGCAGTGATATGGCAGATCAGTTCAAAGGCCTCACTGAATTCTGTAAAATAGGCCATCATCAATTCACAAAGTGACTCTACTGACGATATTAGACAGGAACAAGCTGTGAGTGCGGGATTGACTTGCTTTTGCAGCCAGCCTCTAGTGACTACTCAAGACATCACACCTTCTGGTACTTCGTTAGTTTTGTTTTTCAGTCGTGGAGTTTACTGAAATAAAATTTATTACTACTAAATATCACAGTTATTCAATTATTCATTCAAAACATGTCGTAGTGGCATTATTTGTAGATATTTCAGTCCAATCAAAAGCGGTGGAAAAACCGTCCCACGTTACAATACCTTTGGATGACATAAATGATTAAATTACTGAACATGATGGTTCATTTTCTGTTAAATGACTAACTAATCAGTCAACTAAGAGTTTCAGTCTGAGACTATAGAACAGCTGCTCAGCAACAACTTAAACTGATCAATTTTTATCGATCCTCTTGCATGCTTAAATGTCACAGCATCCATTTCCTCTTGTGTGCACACAGGCACTTTGAGTATTTTAAGGGGCTTAGGGGTCTTGATTATAGGTTCCCTAGTTTGTTGCTCTCTAGCCTGGGAACCTCCTCTTTGATTGGCTTGCGCTGCAGAATGGGGGCCCAGAGAAGAAAGCAGCCACTGTAGTCTTTCTAGAAACAAGATTCTCCACACACAATAAAACATCCAGCTTGTCTTCAGTGCTCTTTACTTTGGCATTTACAGAGACAACTCTCCAACCCGCTCTGCCCTCTTGAGGGCCTGAGGTGCTGTTTTTCTACAAAGTAAATGTTTGTTAGAGGGAGGAAATGACAGAGAGAAGCAAATACGAGAGAGAGAGAGAGAGAGAGAGAGAGAGAGAGAGAGAAAGAGAGAGAGAGAGAGAGAGAGAAGTGAGCTGAGGCCCAGCAGTACTTGGAGGTGAAAAGTCGAAAAGAAAGGTTAAAAGCTCCACAGCAGAAATTATGTGTAGCATACTGTTAGGAAAAACAAGCAGAGACATTAAACCAAACCAAACTATCATTCTCAAAGCATTTGTGTATGTGTATTTGTTTATGTGTATTACAGAAGCCTGGCTGTGACTTCATCTTTGGCTCAAAGCAGCAGGTGGATGCTTGCATGGTGTGTGGCGGACACAACACCACCTGCCTGCACCACAAGAGTGTGTACCAGAGCAACAGTCTGGAGGCAGGTAGGATACACACACATGCATGCATGCACACACACACACACACACACACACACGCGCGCGCGCGCGCACCTGCACCACAAGAGTGTGTACCAGAGCAACAGTCTGGAGGCAGGTAGAATACACACATGCATGCACATATGCAAAAACACACACACGCGCACACCTGCACACAGAAACACACACACACGCACACGCACGTGCACACAAACAAGGAATGAATTGTCAACACAGCATGGGGATAATTCCAGCCCCCCTCTGTGTTGTGTTATTAGTCATGTAAGCTTAGTCAATTGTTCATTGATAAAGTGAACATTAACCATGGTAACAGTTTTGCCAAATAAAAGCCGTTGGCTGCCTTCCAGGAGGAATCAAACTAACAACAGTTACAAAATTACAGTTGTTTCAGGAAGGAGGAGGAAGAACACAAATTTCTTCAGGCCATTCTGGCTCAATGCCACCACAACATTTCCTACCTTCATTGGGACTTGTACATGAGAGGATAATGTGGGATCTGACTGCATCCTGGGAAGAAGTCTTCAGAAGCTTGTCTGCCTACATGCCCTAACTGAAAGGAAGAATAAAAGGCTACAAAAATACTGAGGAATGACAGGGTTCAGTATTGTCACCAGTCCAATGAACAAGCTGTTTTTGACTCAGTAACACAGACTGTTGCACTACCTGGTCAGCTAGCATGGTCCGGCATACTGTTTAGCAGTATTATACTGCATTGTTTACCCTCTTAAAGGGAGGCAGTTGTGAATTGTTGTGCCATATAATTAGAAGTATGCGAAGTGTGAGTAAGAAGGGTTTGTACTGTAGTTGAAGAATCTGGTATGCACAGTGCTCTATGAAGCAAAAAGCTATACATTAATAACTGTAAAGAAGTAAAGTAAGTGTGCTATCTGGCACCGACATGGTATTAAATAAACAAGTATACTGCCAAACACTAAGATTTGAGAAATGCATGCCCTGTACTGCTTTATTATAATATGACATCGTGGATAAATAAAAATGTATTGCAGTATGTACCTGTCAGACAGATTACACATGTAGACAGTCTAAAAGAAGGACGTAGCTACGGCGATGTCATCCATCAGTTTCTGAAATCCCATTTTGAAGCCTCAGTTAACTCACATGGTGACAGTTTTCACTGCCACCTCTTAATGTGAAAGGAACTCTTAATACTTCAGCATACCAAGGCATTCATCATGACCTGAAATAAGTAAACAAGCCCATAAATTCACCAGGACGGTGTTTGCAGAGGTCAAGTAAGACAGCCATTTTTTCCACAGACTTGTATTCGACCAAAAGTCTTTTTCCAACATTAGCTCCCATGTTATGTAACATGCATAACATATATGTTATGTATGTTACAGACATACATAACATATATGTATAAAGTATAATATGGGATAGGCAACCCTGAACAGGACAAGCGGAAGAGGATGGATGGATGGATGGATGGATGGATGGATGGATGGATGGATGGATGGATGGATGGATGGATGTTAGCAGTAAAGTAAAAAGAATTGAAACTGAACTAGGTTTGAGAAAGTTGGGACAAAAATGACATTAAAATTCTGCATCGCTTCTACTGATCATTAAAATCTGAGAATTAAAACATCATTACACACATGTCTGCACTACGAGGAAGCGCCTAACACCTTTGCCGTTTTGCTTGGCCTGGGACTTGGCTCTGTAACAGAGGCTTCCTCACACAGTGCTGTGTGTAGGCAGAGCAGAGGTGATAGCTGAAGTATTGGCCGCAATGGCTCAGACAGAGCACGAGGAATACTGCTGATAATGGCTGCTTTGTTTGGGTGACTCAGCAGCCTTGTAGGGTTCTTTTTGCTGCTCCTTTTCCAGCAGAGGGAGAACTGATGGAGAGCGGCAGCACAAAAAGGCTCTCTCCAAGGGCAAACTACTGATGGCCTCCAGCTCATCGCTGCATGCCTGTTCACAACACTCTTCATAAAGCCCTGCAGATAAACCCTGAAGACAGTTTCTCTCTGAAACTAGTAAACCAGAACAACCAAAGTTAAACACTCTTTATACTCCGTGATGAATGGACTTCATTCTGTGGATGCTTTTTACTTGAACAGCAGGGGAACCCTTGAGCCATCCCTGCCTCTTTCTAGTTTTAGCTTGGTGACATATCAGTCTATAATGAATGGTTGTCTTTTCTTTTTCTTTGTGCTTAATCATAGTTTAATATTACTAACATCACTGATCCTGTTTATCTTATAATGACACGTTAAGCCAGCTCCTTTCCAAAGCGTAATTATCTGCTTAATAATCCAGGTTTTCTGTGAGTCTCTGATTACCTAGCACTTACTGACTGCTTCTAAGGTGTTCAGTGAACTATCCAAAGATGAATCCTGAGTATGAGGTGATTAGTATCTGAAGGCTTCTAGATTGACTCAACATATCAAACCATGAAACATAATAATAGTACAGTAAAATATTTAGAGATGTAAAACTTTTATTTCAGTGTGTTTATAGCTTCTAAAAGAACATTCAATAATGCATAGAAGATTATAAACCTCTTAGTATCCACCAGGTTACCATTTAGGGTTACAGGTAGGATAACATCCACTGCATTTTATGACATTCCCACTGATTTGGCATACCTAAATGGGAAAAAGCTACCAAAAAGAACTTTAAGCTCAAAGTGCATATATAAGACTTTCAAAAAAGTTCAAACTTTGTGAGCGTTTGTTTAGCATGGGACTAAAAGACAACCAAACCCTGGCCATAATCCTAAATGGGCTGCCACAGACCTGAGCAGGTCTGTGTGCTTACATCTATAGCATAGATTTTTTTTACAGAAATGTAACACTTAATGGTCTACAAAGCACTTTGTGACTTTATCTAGCTTCTAGAAATCATTTTGAATTCGAGGAACTTGAGGTTCAGTCCATTGCATAAGGACGCCTCTGCAGGGACTTCAAATCACCAACTCTGCTATTAGAGACCAGGCTAGCCCACTCATCTACTTGAGCAGTGACCATACCATGAAGTCATCTTGCAAAGTTGTTTACTCTTAAGCTCTACAAACAGATTTCTGAATAAGGGTATGCATCATCTCTTAGCAGTAAAGAAGTGGACACTTTACGGTCTTCATTTGTATTGATTGTTTTGACCAATCACGTTTGAGCAGGCTTTGTTTGACGGTATCCAATTTTGTAGCCAAATTATATGTCTGTGTAGATTCTCAGTTATCCAGGTCATAGTAGTCTCTGGAGCTTGAAAAAGGCGACTGGACTTCTTTTTGTTTCTTGAAGACGTTTCACCTCTCATCCGAAAGGCTTCTTCAGTTCTCAACCAAATGGTGGAGAGACCCAGGTATTTAAACCCCTGTGGGCGTAGTCCCCTGGAGGTGGTTATGACCCTCTATTGATCATGTGCTTGAACACATGTGCCCAGGTGTGAAGGGGGCGTGGGTCATATTTAATCAGTGGTTTCAGTTGAAACCAACTTAGGACTCCGCTCCATTGTTTCCTGTGGCCTATTGAGGTCACTGGAACAAAGGTGTGAATGGGGGTTGAGACGTCTGGGAAGGGAGCTCAGGACAGCACTGTAAGCGGGGGAAAGTTGGTGACGTACTCCACCTCCTCTGTTCAATGATGGTTGTTCACAGTGGACATAGATGGCTTCTTTCACTCCTCTTTCAAACCATCTGTTTTCCCTGTCCAAAATGTGGACATTGGCATCCTCAAAAGAGTGCCCTTTTTCCTTCAGATGCAGATGTACTGCTGAATCTTGTCCTGTCGAAGTGGCTCTTCTATGTTGTGCCATTCGTTTGTGAAGAGGCTGTTTGGTTTCACCAATGTAGAGGTCCGAGCACTCTTCACTGCACTGAACAGCATACACTACATCGCTGATCTTGTGTTTGGCGGGTTTGTCCTTGGGATGAACCAGTTTTTGTCTTAGGGTGTGACTTGGTTTGAAGTATACTGAGATGTCATGCTTGGAGAAAATTCTTCTGAGTTTCTCTGACAAGCCTGACACATATGGGATGACAATGTTGTTCCTCTTGTCCTTCCCATTCTCTGTAGTTTGTGTTTGGCCTTCATTCCTGTGCATCTTAGCTGATTTGATGAAGGCCCAGTTGGGGTAACCGCATGTTTTGAGGGCGTCACATTAACTCAGTGGATAAATACATACGTTTTACCAGGGAGGACACCAGAGATAACAAGTTACCATTCCTGGACTGTGCGGTGCTTATCGAGGAAGATGGAAGCCTCAACATTGAAGTTTACCGGAAGCCCACACACACAGACCAGTATCTCCTCTTTGACTCCCACCACCCTCTGGAACACAAACTTGGGGTGATCAGGACCCTACAACACCGTGCGGAAAGTGTTCCCTCTAAGGCAGAAGGGAAGCATAAGGAACACACACACATTAAGAAAGCCCTCAAAACATGCGGTTACCCCAACTGGGCCTTCATCAAATCAGCTAAGATGCACAGGAATGAAGGCCAAAC
This sequence comes from Archocentrus centrarchus, assembly GCF_007364275.1. NCBI lineage: Eukaryota > Metazoa > Chordata > Actinopteri > Cichliformes > Cichlidae > Archocentrus > Archocentrus centrarchus. The sequence goes on from NC_044348.1 coordinate 362,919, forward strand.
ACAAACTACAGAGAATAGGAAGGACAAGAGGAACAACATTGTCATCCCATATGTGTCAGGCTTGTCAGAGAAACTCAGAAGAATTTTCTCCAAGCATGACATCTCAGTATACTTCAAACCAAGTCACACCCTAAGACAAAAACTGGTTCATCCCAAGGACAAACCCGCCAAACACAAGATCAGCGATGTAGTGTATGCTGTTCAGTGCAGTGAAGAGTGCTCGGACCTCTACATTGGTGAAACCAAACAGCCTCTTCACAAACGAATGGCACAACATAGAAGAGCCACTTCGACAGGACAAGATTCAGCAGTACATCTGCATCTGAAGGAAAAAGGGCACTCTTTTGAGGATGCCAATGTCCACATTTTGGACAGGGAAAACAGATGGTTTGAAAGAGGAGTGAAAGAAGCCATCTATGTCCACTGTGAACAACCATCATTGAACAGAGGAGGTGGATTACGTCACCAACTTTCCCCCGCTTACAGTGCTGTCCTGAGCTCCCTTCCCAGACGTCTCAACCCCCATTCACACCTTTGTTCCAGTGACCTCAATAGGCCACAGGAAACAATGGAGCGGAGTCCTAAGTTGGTTTCAACTGAAACCACTGATTAAATATGACCCACGCCCCCTTCACACCTGGGCACATGTGTTCAAGCACATGATCAATAGAGGGTCATAACCACCTCCAGGGGACTACGCCCACAGGGGTTTAAATACCTGGGTCTCTCCACCATTTGGTTGAGAACTGAAGAAGCCTTTCGGATGAGAGGTGAAACGTCTTCAAGAAACAAAAAGAAGTCCAGTCGCCTTTTTCAAGCTCCAGAGACTAGCCAAATTATACTTAAGTCATTGTAGAGCTATCAGAAAACACAGTGATGTCCAGTATAATTTATGAAATACAAGTATTAATCTTTCAAAGTGGCAGTCTGGCAATCTAGTGTTGCAGCATAGATTTTGCTTTTAATATAACAACTCAAACAAGTAACTGAATGATTGATTTCTGCCCAGGGATCTGTCTCATGGTTGGTCTGGTTATAGTCTGTCACTTGTAAGATAACTATAACATGAAGTCAGTGGAGGGCGCTGACAATTTTCTTTTCCTGGCCTCTTTTTACTTTGTATAAGAGCTGTTTTTGGTGTTGCAGTTCTGTCCCTGATTGGGAAAAAAACTGACTTTTCTTGAGAATTTAAGATTAAAACTAAGCTTCTAACTTACTGTCTCTGCCAGGTGGGCCTTTTGGATACAATGAAGTGGCCATGATACCTGCTGGAGCAACATACATCCGAGTCACAGATAACAGCAGGAATTATCTTGGTAAGATTTTGTTCACAGACTCTCTCCCTCCCTCCCTCCCTCCCCCCTTCTCTCTTCCCTTCTCTTTCTCTTTCTCTCTCTCTGTCTCTTTCTCTCTTTTACACACACAGGGCACCATGGAAGTCACTTTGCATCACTGGTTTCATAGCTGCAATGTAAAACAGTTTTATTATTCAGTTCTAGACATGCTGTTGCTTCCTCTCCCCAGAGACAGTGGGCTTGGCAGTCCTATCTGGTTTCTGGACCCTCTGAGTGTTTCCCGAGCAACATAATAACCAAGGGCATCTATTCTCATCATGGTTTATGAGACCAAAATAAAACAGGCCCCGAAACAGAGCACACTGTTGTCTTGAGAGAGGCCCTCGTAAAGGCTTTATTTGACCACTGGGGCAAGACAGGTGAAAGTACTTGTTTCCATCTCATGTCATGGAAAATCTCTCATTTCCAGAAGACACTGCTGCCATATATAGTCAGCTGTTTCTGGCATCTTGCCTTTACCTCAACTTGACCCACTGATAAGGAGACTTAATTGTTACCTTTGTTGTCAGGAGAAATACTCAGTAATACCAATCTTTCCCTCCATTCTCATCACCGTTCTTCCCTTGCGCAGCCCTGCAGAATGGACGTTCCCAGTTTGTGATTAATGGAAACTGGAAGATCAGTGTTCCAGGCGAGTACAACGTAGCTGGGACTAAGCTGGTTTATCGGCGCTCAGCAGATACCTGGGAGAGCTTCGAGGTGCCAGGACCGACCCAGGAAGACCTTCACCTAATGGTAAGAATACCTGAAGATGCTGAAACAGGACAGTTTCATTCTGAATCCAGGAAGTTTGCAACATCCCTGGTTTTTGCCTTCATTGTAAACGCATCTCAAAGTTGAACTACTCGCATTACACCTTATGTAGAGACCAGGGACATGTCATTGAAGGAAGTCTGCTTTATCACAGCCATTTATTTCCCTTCACTGTGCAATATACTGTAGCAATGGCGAAAGTCTGCTAACCATTAAGCATTTCACAAAGTAAGTAAAACACCAGGTTTTAATAAATAATTGACTGTTTTCATTCAGTGCCTGTGCAGGTATTTGGCAAACAGACTTGGATCAGCTACCAAACAGCTGCTAGCCATCCAGGAGCTGTAAGAACACGAGTCTGCTGTTGTAACTTTTGTAAAACAGTGGTGGCTGTAACCAAATAGTACTTGTTTGCTTCACAGTGAGCATGAATGCAATAGCAAACCTTTATAAAATGCAGGAAAAGCATGTCATGCACATCTAATTGCCTGTCTTGCCATGTGGTTCTCTAAGGTTGTTGCCCTGAGCCTTTTGATACCAAGTGATGGACACCAGAAGCAGCCCTGCAAAAAAAAAAAAAAAAAAAAAAAAAAAAAGTAAAAGGATAATATATTACAAGTTCATTCTCAACCTTGGAAAGAGTTTACAGAAAGAGCATAAGGGCTACTATTTTGGACTACAACCCCAAATGTGGAAAGGTTGGCTCACTGTGTAACAAGAACAGAATGCAGGGATTTGCAAATCTCATAAAATCACATTTTATTCACATTAGAACACGGAGAACACACCAAATGTTTAAACTGAGAAAATGTACGACTTTAAGAAAAAATATTTTGAATTCAATGGAAGCAGCACGTCTCATAGAAGTTGGGACATGGGCAACGAAAGGCTGGAAAAGTAAACAATACTAAAAAATAAACAGCTCGAGGAACATTTTGCAACAAATTAGGTTAATTGGCATAAAGTCAGTAACATGACTGGGTATTAAAAAGAACATCTCAGAGAGGCAGAGTTTAGTAAAGATGGGCAGAGGTTCATCGATCTCCAAAAAAAAAAACTCTAACAGATGGAAATAAAAAATCTTTGACCGTAGTGGTCCCGACTGAACTGTGTTTGTTAGTGTTGCCATGCCCCTTCACTGTACAACCGCCACCAAAAATGATTTCTAAGATGTTTCCATGCTGTTCTTGTGTGCAGGTTCTGGCAACAGACAGAAACCCAGGAATCGAGTACGAGTATTGGCTGCCACCAGACCAATATGCCCTCTACCACGGGAGGAGGAGCCCACTGCGACAGGCTCACCACACTGCCAGCTACCTACCCTGGAATCAGCCCACTACTTCAGCCACAACCACCACTACCACTACCAGGCCTCCACCAAACACCCCCCACCCTCACTGGTGTAAGACCTGTCTCCTCTCTTTAATCCCCATGAAGCAGATTCATAGATTAAACCATTAGTTTAAAGAGAAAAGGGCCACAGTCAAAGTCAGTAAACTCCTCATAAGTCAGCCATCTACTCATCAGGTCTCATGTTACTTAAAATTCCATTAAAGTTCAGAAGAAACTGCAAAAATACACAAGTGCTGCATTTTAAAAAAATGTCTGCCTCAGTCATTTCAGTAAGTGAAAACAGTTCTTCCTTTTACGTCCCCTTCCCCAACTGAAAGAGTGTGTTGTCATCTGGCAGCCACAACATTAAAAGCACCCACCTGATACTGAGCAGATGCTTGCATGAACAAAGTATTTCTACTGTCCATCTTTCTGTAATGATAAAAGCTAAAATGGTCTTTGTGGTTTCTTAAAAGCCTTCAAAGTCAGATGTGGATCTATTACTTGAACCAGCCTTCTTAGATTTTGTCAACTCACCAAGCCCAGTGTGTGTCTTTACACATTTCTGTCAAATCAAATGCATGCTGAATATACAGTTAGTTATAATACAAAGTAGTTATAACATTTAATTGCTGGATGAAATCCAGAAACACTGATTGTTTTGAACAGATTAAGAAACCAAAAAAGGCTCCACAAGGTTATGCACTGAAAGTAAAAATGCAGCAGACTTATTGTTTGTATAGAAAATAAAAACATCCATTAATAGCCATTTAACAGCTTTTAATTGCATCTCAGTGTTAATTTTGTAATAAAATTGTAAACATAGGAATGTGTGCAAAAATATAGAAAAATGTCCCTCAAACCTGCATTCTTTCTAATCACCAGCAGGGGACGACTCCTCTGCTTTCAAAAATAAGTTTGATTATGTAGAACTCAAAGGTGAAAAAGACCCCTCAGGTCCCTCGCTCTATTGACTCAGCAATTACTTTCCCAAAGTGTTTATGGTCTCCAGTCATCATATAAGATGATGCTCATTTTCTATACTATAGTCCCCATCACTGTGGCCTGGTTTCTCAGTCAGATCTACCACTCATTTTGTTTCAAAACAACTACTGAGCTTGAGGCTTCAAGCTGCACATTTTTGAGTAACTTAATGAACATTTAACAAATTACTTTGGACATATTCATGCATCTCCAGTCAGCAGTGTGAGATGAAGCTGACTGAGAAATATTATTTCCAGCTACTTTTAACATGGACACTAGGTGAGTGACTCCTTTCAGATAGAAATATAAAGCCAAGGTTGGCCCATGTGAGTGTATTTTATTATCTGACAAAGGAAGTTGTCAAAACAGCTGCAGCAAACCTAAAGGCTCGCAAATACCACCCTGAGAAAAGTTAATCACTTTTAATAATTAAAAGTTATTGAGCTAATCTGGCTCAATAATTGAAAAACACTTATAGTGGATGAAGGGTGGAAAACAGTCCATCTTCAGGTCACATTTGATTTAAAATTGTTTATCTGCAGTCTAGCCTGGTTGCTGCTGCTAAGGCATGCAGCTGGTCTATCGCTCACGATAAGCCTGCAGTACACATGTGATGTAAATACTCACATTCACATGGGAATCTGTACAGAGCCTGAGGAGTTGTGCCTTCTGTCGGACCCCATCCAGCAGGGCAGTAAATCTAAGTGGCCTCTCTGGAAACATTTTCCAGCAGGTGGATTTCTGCCAAAAGCAGAGCTTGTATTGTTGGCAGAAAGAGTGTGCTGAGTGTTTATTAGATAATAAGGTGAACCTTTAGCTCATTATTTTGTTTTCATCTTGGCTCAACACAAACTAGGGCCGAATTTATGTTATATGTAATATTTTATCTTTCACATGACCAAATTTAGTTTTGGGAATATAACGTGAAGTCATACTATTGCGACACCTCATGGATTTTGAGAGCGCTCTGTAGTTTCACTAATATTAAAGCAATATATCCAAATAAATCTTTCTCTGTTACATAGTGAAATAAAGTGTCACCTCATTTTCTTCAGGCTTTACAGTTTATTTCTGGAAGAATCTAATCTGATAGCCTGTAATGTCAATGCACGACTTCAGGAGTCCTACAAAAGCAGCTCTGTCCACCACTTGATGATTTGCCAAAATAAAACGAACAGCAGCAAAAAACAAACAGTTAAACCACATCAAAACATAAAATTGTTGGCAGCATGTTTTCACAGCCTGTCCTGCAATGGAAATGAAGTTCCAGTGGATGACTTTCTCTTTGGGGCTTTCCAGCACATGGCTACTACTTTTTTTTCATCAGTACTGGACAGAGTGTGACAGAAACGGCCAACTCTATTAAAGCTGAAAACAGCAAGTAATAAGTTATAATAAGAATATAATAAGTTAAAGAAAAAAATATAGTTTGACCATAGACTGTAAATAAAAGATGGAAATAGCCACTGTGACGTCACCTATCGGTTTTGAACTTTTGAAGCCTTAGTGCTATTTCTATGTTAGTTTTTTTGGAGCCATGGGTGCAATGCACAAACGGCTGCATGACCTCAGACACCTGTCCCCCCTGTTTGTTTCTGTGTTTGTATTTCTCTTGGATGGGTGCTCTGGAACGCAAATTTCGTTATATGTTTACATATAATGACAATAAAGTCTTCTTGAATCTTGAATGCACAGACAAACATGAGCAATCATAAGACCTCCAGGGATTTCAAAAATCATGCTGACAATACTGTTTGTTTTGTCTGTGCTAGTTTTACAGCCAGTGAAGCCACCCCACCAATCTCCTCACCACAGTCGCCGCCAGCATCCTCACCAGCCCATCCTGCCTCGCCTGGAGCGAGAGGAGAACCATAGAAATCTCCTCCCTCAGCCCTCACCTGGAAGTATGTTTAAACATTTTCCCATCACATCACCCAACAAGCTAAAACTTGTTCTTTAAAAAAAGTTCATGCACCCTATCCATCATAAATTACTATCAAGGAGGCCCCAAATATTTGACAAGGCCAAACATAAGCTAGAGTCATAAAAAACTATCTTCAAGCACACCCCGCAGTCTTACACTGCCTTGATACCAGCCTACATTTCAACAGGTTTGAGAATTGATTATTGCATGCTAGCGGAAACTGGGCTAATTTCATTCTGAAGAAAATCATTGCAGGCAAAATCTGTAGGCTGAAACTGCTAGACCTTGTTCATGGATCCAGTTTTGGGCCCAGCAGTTTTTAACTTTGGCACCAGTCATTGGAACTGGCCCTGGATCTGGCATCGGCACCACATTCCAGAAAAAGAATGAGTTCATTATGACAAATTCTCAGAGTTACTGAGAACAGTCTACTAGGTGTAAGTCCCTTAAAAAAGGGAAATATGTGATTAAATATGGTCATCTCGACCAATTATTTGATTTTTTTTTTGTGTGTGTGTGTGTGTAATGGTCTTTGTATATTAATTGGAATAAATATAAATTTTTGAAACATCCTCACTTTACTTTGAGTGTCCCAAACTTTTGCACAGTACCACCTGGAGACTGGAAGTACCTTCAGTAGCTTGTACTGCAGTGTGGATCTCATCTAAACTTGTCCCAGTATGACCATTTTTGCTGCCACCTTTCTCCAGATGGCAGAAACATCACTTAAAGGCTAATTAATGTCCATTTTTTTCATGTAACTCCTAATAGGAAAGCTAGCAAGCATATTTCCTAACATGGAGATATTTTTTTATAAGATATATTTTATTTATGTTTGCACTTGAGACCTGATTTCTGATCAGTGTATTCTTTAGGGCACTGCAGAAAATGCCAGCGAGTTAAAGGTCGAAGGGAACGCCAGAGACAGTACTGCCAGAAGGACTTTGGTAAGATTCAACATTATAACTTTGCTGTTTTTAGGGGTTTGTTACCACATGCAGACTTACTAATATGTCAGTTTCCTTTTAGTTTTCCGGGCCAGAGTTCTTGGGAAGCTCTACAGAGGTGAGGAGACTCGTTATGATGTCCAGATCATCCACACCTACCGGAACCGATTCCGCCTGGAGCACCGGGAGTTCCTGTGGGTCCCTAATGTGTGCGACTGCCCTAACCTAGATATAGGGAAACAGTATATCTTCATGGTGCGACGTCACATTAACTATGAGCACACATTAAACCGCATTCTGCTCGAAGAGGAGAGCTATGTGGTGCCATACAGACCCAGAGAGGATGAACTGCTGAGGCCGCTTGAAAGGCTCTGCAGCAACAGAGGACCCAAACAGCCAGCAGAACTGAGGGGATGAGTGTTATCACACACTGTGCAGTGAGACTGTGCATATTAGAGGATGAAGGTCATACTGAAACTTCATTCATTCACAATATTTATGGATCTTTAAACCACCATCAGATTCCTTGTATGTTTGGATTAATTCCAGGAACAATTTAAGTCACATTAAAAACCTGGAAAGACTCCACAATTATTTAAAAACCCGACCAGCTTACTGTACCATTTAGAGCACTTTAGGTGATGCTTGTGCCACCTTTAAAAACATACCAAAGAGAAGAACATTGACTGAAGTGGCCATTTTGTTTTGGCTGTTTTCCACAGCTATCATATATTTTTATATTGTATTTGTGTTTGTGTTTGCCTAAAAGAAAAATCCACCTGGAAAAGCAACTACTTTTAATTCTACTGAAAATAATTTTCTCTTTTTCTTTCGCATACTTCTAAAGATAAGTTTAAACACATCAAGGATAAAGTATTGATATGTGTTTCTCAGTCCATCCGGCTGTGTTGCAGTCACAGACAGGATAAAGCACGGATGTAGCTTCCAAGACGGAAAAATGAAGCCAATGCGGAAATGCCTAAAAACTTGCATTTTGTCTGAAGGCCACCAGATGGTGATGGCTGTGGCTCCAAAAAGACTTCTGATCCTGTAGAACTCTATGGGAAAATGGCACACTGACCTCTGTAAACACCTCCTTGGTGAGTTTATGGGCTCAGCCACTCATTTTGGGTCATACTGAATAAAAAAATTGAATCTGTTTTATAAACATGGGTTATACCATGTTTATAAAATAGGAAATTATTTGTGGTATGAAACCTCCAGCTCACGGGCTAACAAGTTGCCAATCACAAGTTTTGCAGCCATATCTATTGCCATCTGATGGCCTTCAGGTAGAATAGAGGTTTAAGGCACTTCTGCATTTTCCTGAGGTTCATTGCACCATTGAGGCAGTAATTTATATTAGAGATGATCAAGGTTATTAGCAAGAACAATCTCTGAAATGGGTTTTAAAAATAGAGCTGTCAATAAATATTCTAAATTCAACTATAAGATCAAATAAAAAGTGAAAATTAACATTTCATTGTTAAAAAGGGGACAGAATGCAAAGCTGGGTTCCAATATTTAAGTTTTCAGGCTCAAATGCTGGGGGGTTAATGGGCGCTATGTCACCTGTAATACTGTGTGGCAAGGTCAGTACAGCTGTGTGGAGTAGGTGCTGCTCTCCTGCTTTAGATTTCAAATACACTGCTGCTTATTTGAAGAGAGAGTGGAGAATGATTTAGACTACCATAATTAACCATAATTAGTGAATATGAGTATTAGTATTAGAATATCAGCTGAACAACTGAAGGTAAATTATTTCAGAGCATTTGTCTGTTTTTCTTTTTGAAATAAGTTATTGGGATTTCAGGAGCAGGAGCACACCTTATACATTCCCCTTCCAGTTCCATGACTGTATATGCTGTCCTGCACATTTTTGTGCCCCCCACCACTCACGTGTACCTGGGGATCTGCCTGACCCAGGAGCTGCTGCCACTCCTCACTGATGCCCTCCCAAACTGTAGTCTATCAATCTAATTGAGGATGTGGTTCCTGCTAGTTCATTTATTTTTTTAAATCCTCTTTCATTCCTGTAGCTCTTTCAGCCTATATTTTGATGTGATTAAAGCTCCGTGCATGGAGGAAAGGATAATTGTTTGATGGACAGAGTTCATTAGGGCGTTGAATGTCCATTCTTTACAACTTATCATAATTAGTTTCTGATTTTTCCAGCATGGAGGTATGTAAATATTTAAAAAGACATGTTTATGTTTAAGTCATAGACTGGCCACCTTTCCAAACTCACTGTGCAACTCCTTCTCAGACAATAGACCAGAATATAATGCAGATAGTAACTTTACTAGTCTAACCTTATATGTTAAATTTAACTCCAACACTGATGTGTCCTTATAGCACATGCAACCTACAGCTGAGTGCAGAAAGTTCAGGTACATTTTCTGGAGGGAAAAATTTGAAACAGCAATCAACAGAATGATTTGGATTTTTCATTTATCTTTAACTTCTGATCTCTAACATACATATTGCTTCACAGTGTATTTATGTATGAAAAAATAAGCTTAAATCATAATACATTTGTAATATCTTTCATAGCATTGCTTATTTGGAGTATTCATTTTTTATAGTGTGTTAAACCAGGTCTCCTCTTTTTACAGGAACGAAATGTTGAAATATACAGTATTTTATTGTGTAGCGCTATTTAGCTACAAATATACTAAAGTATCATTTGTTTTAAGAACACTTGCAATGTGTTAAATGGGGGAGGCTGCGGCTCAGGAGGTAAAGCAGGTCATCTAATAATCTGGAGGGTTGGTGGTTCAATCCCTGGCCACTCCAGTCTGCATGCCAAAGTATCCATGGGCAAGATACCGAACCTCGAGCCACTCCCAGTGCATTCACCAGAGTGCGATTGTGTGTGAATGTTAGATAGGAAGCTGGAATGTGTGTGTAAATGGGTGAATGAGGCATGTTGTATAAAGCACTTTGAGTGCTCATGTAGATTAGAAAAATATTATATAAAAACCAGTCCATTTACCATTTAAATTCTGTGCCTTGTGTTATGGATTCAAAATATATTTGCTTTAAAACCTCATATACTGTATGTACATGTGCCAAAGAGACTATATAGTGTGCAAATAACTATGAAATAACTCTTTTTAATATAAAGTTATTCACAAAAAGCAACCACTGAAGAAAAGCTAATTTCATGTATGTTTGGAAATGACAAACCACAAAATAGTAACATTTGTAAGAAAACAGTGTATTTACAAAAAAGAGGAAAACTCTTTACATCTACAACAAAGGAAGCATTACATTAAACAGTGGACAATGTCATTTTACACATAGATTTTTTTACTAAGCCGGATTCCTGCTCATTAACTGAATGGAAGTCATCACAGACACTCGGCTCAGTTTCCCTTCACTCGAATGGGGAGTAGTGGAAGCCAGTTCTCACACTAGCATCAACAAGACCTTTTGGGGGCGTGTAGTGGGGCTATCTATACCAAACTCAGTCTTGCAGACATGATTACTTCATCTGAAGGCGTGAGACAGAAAACTTCTATCCCCTTTTTATTGTACTTTTTAAGTACTCCTGGTTTCAACTTTTGAAGTTTTTAAAAATTGCATTATAATTTACAAAAATAACATAAAATGTAAACAAGAAATAACCTTATCTGAATGATAGTACTCAATACAGAAGTGAATTATGTACAGCAAGCAATTGTAAAGTCTGCTGTGCCATTTTTAACATGTCTTCAGTTAAGCTTTGAACACCACCATACGTTTCTGCTTAGCTGCCTCTGAGTTGTTCTGGTAAACATTCTGTCAGACTGTGAAACAATGCAGACATTATATGTATATTTGACATCATAATCTTGGACACTTCCGATTTTATTTAAACACATGAACAAATCTTTCTTTGGGTTTGGGTGGGAGATGAGAATGAAGAACTGCAAGTGGGAAGCTGTGACTGGATTACAAGAAGCAATTCACTTGGTCCTGTTTGTACATCTTCTGGTTTTGTTGACACTACATGAAATAAAGCTCACATTGTTCTGTGCATCTACAGCTTAAACATTTGCATTTATTGTCATTGAGCTATTACAAATTATATATATATATATATATATATATATATATATATATATATATATATATATATATATATATATATATATATTAACAACCATTCAAAAGTTTATTAGAGGCTAATAGTTTGACATTCTGGGATATGAATTCATTTTGAGAAGATTTTAATGAGAAGATTACCACTGTAGTGGCTGTAGCTTGCATTAACAAACTATAGTCAGTTTAGCATTAGCAACTGGTGGCAAGGGATAGAAGCTACCCTGATGTAACCTACTGGTTAATAAAGTCCTATTGTGAAGCCTCAGGGTAAGTGTGTTTGCCGCTGTCAACTTGCCTAGCCACTCTTTTTCACTCTTATGTGGACCATAATTTAAACTTCATGTTGCATTCATTAAGACTTTAAACCAACCGCTCTGTCAATACACACAACAAGAAAGTTTTTACTGGGGTCACAGAAAAGGCGCTGATTAGCTTTTAGCTGATTCATTTTCTCATACACTTCTACTGTATCCATGTTGGGCCTGACCACTAAAAAAAAAAAAAGGAAAAAAAAGGAGGTACATTTGAGGCACTGTCTTCACTTTTCAGACATGGACGCTAACTTGTATATACAATCTATGAACACTTCATGAATGCCTGTTCTGAAACTCAAGTTTAGTATCCAGAAGTGCCCATAGTTGGACAAGGAGTAAGTTATCAGCTAATACTAGCTAGTTCGGTTAGCTTGGTGTCAGGTCCACTTCACTGGCCTGAATTAGCCGAGGTGTTGCCTTGCAAACAGCTACTGGCCTAGCTGGCATGCACCTGTCAGTGAAAGAAGCCAAACCATAATAAAGCTTTAATAAAATTAAAATGTGTTAGTTTAAAAATGGATAAAAGTAATTGAAGAAACAGAAACGTTGCTTATTTCTGGTATAAATGTAGGGAATGCCTTGTTTTTTTGTGGAGCCATTCTCAAGTTATTTATTTGATGGGGGCTTTTTTTTTTCTTTTCATAATTATTGGGTGACGTGCATGCCCATAAGCATAGGACATGTTTATATTTTACAAAATATTAAAACTAAATTTTAAGGTTCTTCATTTGGTTGCAAGATGAGCAGCTAAATATTCAAATGTAGTGTTGTATGATATAATTGTATTTTTGTGGCAACTGAAATTTTACATTGGGATTAAACTCTTTTGCTGGTTTGCACTCGTAAGCAGACAGCTTGCAAAAAAGAGGGATGCATGTACAAAAAGATCTAAAGATACTGTAAGAATTAAACTGTAAATGTGTGAGTAAGAATAAGTTCTTGCTTTATAGGTAGTGTTTGAACTTCCACTTGTTTCTCTGTTTGAACCTTTTGAAAGATTTGTTCATGCTCATAATCCTCAATTGTTTGTCTAAGATCAGAGGACTAAAAGGCTCTGTGTTTTAGGGCAAATTCTTTCTTTAATACATATATGAAAAACTTTAAATGTTAAGGGCATGCGCCTCTGCAGTAGTAATCTAGCTAATACATAAACTCTCTTCTCTGTTGTTAAGAAGTTATATATTATAATATTAAATATCTAAAGACACTCAAAAATAAAAAATACTACAATTAAACATAAATTCATAATTATATTGCTCTTTCATGCCTACTGTGCTTACTGCAATTCCCAATATGCAGAGTGAGAGTTCACTCCATCTGATCCCTTTGGCAATTCATATTTTAAATGTGTTTCCAAACCACAGTCATGTCCTTGCTAGTAGTGTATTTTTCAAGGTGTCAAGCCTGTGACATCAGGGCTGTGCCCAGTTCTTCACACGTCAACAGGGGCACCACCTGTGGGTTCTTCTCACGACACCGTGAGTCTTTGACCCCTGACCCATGTGACCTCCATTCCTGAAACTTTCCTCCTGCAGGGCTCCATGGGGAGGCTATTAGTCACCTGACCTCTTCTCCACTCTGCAAGATGTCCACTTCCCTCCTGCCAGGCCGCTTGCTGATTGTCAGACGCTGACAGTGACATGGCGGGACGATGCTGAGCGGCGTTTGATACGTGAGCGCCGAGGTCTGGATTCATTCTGACAGCTGCACAGAGGGCCGAGCAGCAGCCACAGGTAGAGGATCACACAGGCCCAGCAGGACGACATCTTCACCCAGAAGGTAGACCAGCTGCCGTGGGTGAAAGTGGTCTCCAGCACCGCAGACTCATAACTAGAGGGAGGACAGCAAAGCTTACAAAAGAGACATCTTAGAAATCACAAAAATATGTACGAGAACGAGGCCTAGACCTGTCAGTGACGGACCTGAACCAGTTAGTGAGGGTCATCATGACGTACAGTGAGGCCAGGAAGAAGACAAAATGGAAGAAGAAGTAGCTGTACGCCACTCTCTGCGTCTCGTTGTGAATAACCTTCTGACAGCCTTTGTTTTCATCATCAATCACAAAATCCTCTTCAGCTGGAAAATTAGAAGTGAAAATGTCTCATCAAAATTCATTCCACAATAAACTTAATAAAACTTTAGCTGTACAAGGATTTGATCATTACATAAATTCTAAAAAATTATTTCAAGGTTTCAGCCAGAAATGTTGGGCTGAGAGGAAGAGGCAGTTTAATGTAGCACTTTGAGACAGACAGCAGTTCACAGCAGTTCTGTATGGCCCATGTACATCACTGCAGACACAATGGCTGATGAGAGCAGCAACATTGTTTCCCATTGTCTGTAGCAGTGAGAGAGCACTGAGTCACAGTTAACATGGTTCAAACATGGCAAAGAATGATCTGGCCTGCTAATCTGTATTTTAGTAAAGGTAAGTAGATAGATCAATAGCAAGTTGGAACAGATATAACATTATTAAACTGTAACATTTTTGTGGTTCTTTATTCTAAATTGGGGCAGCACAGTGGCTTGCTGTTTAGCACTGCTACCTCACAGCAAGAAGGTCCTAAGTTCGATTATATATTGGCTGGGGTCTTTCTGTGTGGAATTTGCATGTCTGTGTGGGTTTTCTCGGGGTACTCCAGTTTCCTCCCACAGTCCAAAGATATACAGTTACTGGGGTTAGGTTAATTGGTGATTCTAAATTGTCTATAGGTACAAACGTGAGTGTGGATGGTTGTCTCTCTGTGTTACCCCTGCAACAGGCTGCCAAGCTGTACAAGGTGTACCCTGCCTTTCCCCCTATAACAGCTGGGATAGGCTCCAGCCCCTCCGCAACCCTGAACAGGATAAGCAGAAGAGAATGGATGGATTTTTTTCTAAATCAGATTTATAGTTTTTTCCCGCTGTGTGAGCATTAGCCAACTTAACAGCTGTAGCTTTTGTATAAAACAAAAAAGTGCTTAGGCTCAGCAGGGGTCACCAGGCGGCCATTTCAAAAATTTGTCAACCATTAACGGGGCTACTCTTGCTTTTGTTTGAGCTATTGTTGAACCTGCATGCAGCTGGTCTTTCAGTGATCTACAAGTGCTTCCCCATAGCATCTGCATAGGTCAAACTTCCATAATGTTTCTCTCTGCATTGCTAAGGACCTAAATAAATGGACTCCAACCTCTTAGCACGTTTCATTTGGTTCTTACAGGATAAGTGCTTCAGTACAAACCTTCTTCTTCTTCAGGGCAGCAGAAACAGCAGGTGGCTTTCTGGAACTCATAGCGGTAAACTTTGATCATCCAAAATGGGCCAAACACCTCTGCCAGGTACGAAGCTTCATTACTGCAGGGAAATTAGATATGAACACAATTATTGCCCCAGAATATGGGATATGTGGCAGTGATGTACATTGTACATTGCACTCTTACGGTGGATTCTGTGTCATGTATTACTACCTTGCAGATACACATTCTGTCTAAAGATAGTGTTTACTCACCATGCAAAGAGCACACAGCAGTACATGATGGCAGCTCCAATTATGGCGACAGCGTTGCCTTCTTTCTGGATGCCATCTTGTCCCACGCTGGGGTAACAGACGGTCATGTTCATGCCCTGGTACACCACTAACACAAAAATAACAGCATGCTAAGTTTCACCACAGTATCATACCGGAAAACTGTCCTCTTTGGTATCTCTCACTATGATGGTGAGACCAGCAGAATACTTAAACATTTATTGTGTGTCTGATAGCAACCTTTTTCAATGAAAATAACAGTGTACTTTTTATTCATATTACTGGCTCTGGAAAATTTGTAAAGTGAATGTCAGACGGCAACAAACTCTGCCGATACTAAGAAATGCAAATGACCAGCCCTGTGGTGAAACACGGTTGAAAAACATATAGTTTAGAAATTTAAATGATGATTTCTTTATAAAGCAAAAAACAATCATTAAAATGGTTTTCATACCTTTCATCTTTATAATTAATCCAGTAATTATCTTTTTAAAAAATTATAATTTAAGCAAAATGTTGTATTTTGGAATACTATGAAATACAGATCATCCAAGGAGTTTGTGCTTCAGTTTTCAGAGATGATTCTAGTATTTTGATAGTCTAATAGTACTAATTATCTGGTATGTGTGTCTATAAATTGTACTCATGGAGTTTTTGGATGCAGCTTGATAACCAAGGTCGTGAACCTTCACTGAAAACTTAGCATCTCACTGCGTCATCCAAATGTGCTCACTTCTAGCTCCAAAAATAATCTTGTGTGTGGATTTTATGTTTGTATTTGTAGTTTTATAATCTGGGAGAAACAGGTAAGTCATTATCCATGGTGTTTGAGAATTTACATGCAAAAAAGTTGTTCAATTCAGAATGGAAGCATGTGTGGTTACAAGTATAATGTGTAAATTCAATTCAGTTTTATTTTTATAGCATCAAATCACAACAGTCACCTCAAGGTGCTTTGTATTGCAGGTAAAGACCCTACAATAATACAGAGAAAACCCAACAGTCAAAATGACCCCCTATGAGCAAGCATTTGGTGACAGTAGGAAGGAAAAACTCCCTTTTAACAGGAAGAAACCTCCAGCAGAACCAGGCTCAGGGAGGGGCAGTCATCTGGGCTGAGGGGAGAGAGACAGGAAAAAAGACATGCTGTGGAAGAGAAACAGAGATTAATAATAACTAATAACTAAGGTGAATGAAAAGAAATAGTATATTATGGGAGTATTGTAGGGTCTTTACCAAACAATATAATATGATAGTATAAACATAATTCATTTTTATAATGTGTATTAGTTGTGTAGGGGATAGTACTGTAAGTGTTTTGACGAGTATAATGCATGAACAACACATTGTCAGCAGAAATGATGCTGTTGTGTAGACTGAGGAACCAGAGCAGAGCAGGTGTAGTTAAAAAGTAGGCTAAATGGTGTGTAAATACCAAAGTAAACTTTGTCTTAAACTTAATTTCTAGAGGGTTTTTTTTCGGGGGGGTCAGGCACACGATGGTAGGACATGCTGATGTAGATCTGCCAACACTGTCACATGTACTTATGTGTATTTGATGGCATACCTGCCATGATGTACACCGTGTACTCTTATGTGCCTGAGTAGCTGTGAATGCAGGGCCTTGCACGCAATTTCCTGTACCCAGTCTGTCTCGTCTTGCACCACTTACTGAGAACTGCATACATTCGACGGTCACCATTACCCATGTGCATGAAAAATTTTGATATGCACCAAATCAAAACTCTCAAATCAGAAATTTGAGAAAATATTATGGAAACAGTACAGCAGTAAAGCTTGAAACAGTAAAGCTTGAAATGACTGTGGCTTCATTTTCAAGAGTAGTTCATCAATGAAGAAAGTAATTTGGACAGAAATTTAGCCCTCACTGACTCAGTGCACATAGATAGATATGTGCATTGAATAATCTCTGTTACACAGAGTGGCACAGACTGGTATCTAATTTGTTATAAAAAATAAAAGTGACTTGACTTGAGGGTGAAAAAAAAAAACTTCCAGACCGTAGACAAGTTCTTCTTGTTCCTCACTGACCTCTTTTCTTCATACTCTTTCATTTTTATCTGCAGTGATGGCCACACTTTTTGTTACCTGGCTAACATTATTCATAGGCTATAATTTTGTGAATTTACATTAATTTCTGTCATAAAATGTTTCACAAATTGTTGTATCTTAAAGAGCATTAGTTATAGGTGATTAGTTGTTTTGTCATGCACCCTGAATAGGGTGAAATACAAAACTAGAAAAGCTGACGTTTGCAAGGCTGTAGTCTATGTGGGCAAGTGTTTTTTGTGCTCTGAGGAAACTAGCACACATTCTACTTACAATGTTTTCTGTGAAAGATGCGGGGGCTGTAGAAATGAAAGTAGTAATACTTGAAGGCATGGGCTGGCAGATAGAGGTACAAAGCCCCTGAGAACAGTTTTCAGAGGGTAGAGGCATTTCCTGTGGCAGCTATATAAACTGCTGTGGAGGAATTTACTAAAACAAAGACAACTGAACGGTGCTGTGCTCGAACTTGATGAGGATTTTTTTTACTTCAATTTTTCAGCAAGCATGACTCACCAACTAGAGCTTTTACAAAAAGTCTTTTCAACCATAACAAAAACTGTGAACATTCTCCTGCTCATAGTCATTTTCTTCATTCTTCAGTACTTATTTGATATGGAGTATGTTTGTTCCTGCAATCCAGATTCATATATAAATGATGTCATCTTCATGACTGCCCCACCTTTAATCCTAAATCTTTTAATCACCTTAATTGAGTCTTTCTACCAAAAGGTGAAAAACTGTTGCAATCATTGTTGCAATAATTTCTGGCAGTTAATACTATTTTTTTTATCAAATATGCATTTTTGGTTGGCATTTGGGGAGCCGCTGTTCTGTTTGATGGTGACTGGTACCTCTGCCTGATGACAAACATTAATACAGACCACACTGGAATTCCTTGTAAGAAGAATCTGTCCAACGAGGAGAAACTCATCAAAATCAATTATAAGAATACTTCAGTGGTAAGTGACAATTCTACCACCATACACTTTGACATATTAAATGTTAGACTGAATAAATAATGTACTTTTTTTTATAGATGCTCACAATGGTAAGAAAACATCTTTATTAATTATTATTATTTTAAAGAACACTTTCCCTGGGATCTTTCTAGGATTTTGGCCTTGGTGTGATGTGCGCACTTTTCATTGTTTGGAATATCTTCAAATGTTGTGCAAGACTGAAGAAGGGGAACTGTAATTTCTTGTGCCCTGCATACTACAGATGGTTATATGAAGAAATTTTGTCAGTGGAGGTGAACGACCACTTGAAAGAAGAGCTCAAAAATATAGCCAAAGAAAAAGCAAAAATCTTATGTCAAGGCTACCTGAATCACATTCGGAAACATGAGCTGCCAACACAAACAGAAAATCACAATGGCAACAGTGCCACTGATTCTAATGGTAATCGCAATCCTAATCTTAGTAACAGTGGAAATGACGGTGGCAGTGGCAACATCCCCAGTTGCAGCAGCAATCCCAATGAAAATAGTGACGTGAATCCCAGTAGAGGTGGTACTAGCAATCTTGATGCCAACATTGAGATTTCTGATGTTTGGCAGATCATTTCTGAACCATATTTCTACCTGAACCATGAAACTTAACTGAAACGCAGCTGAAAAAAAATCTGTTACTGTAGCATTAGCAAAATAAGCTTCACAGATCTGTTTGCTGCAAGAGACAGTCTGAATTTACTGTAACTTCTTTTTGACAAGTAGTGTTGTGGGACAGTTGTTGTTTTATTCTTTTTGTTTAGTTTGTTTTGTTTTTGTTTCAGAGTGGGTACCTGTTTTATCAGTGTCTAATGCATGCATACAAGGCAACCAAGCAGTCTTCCATGAAAACCACACACGCACGCGTGCGCGCGCACACACACACACACACACACTCCTATATCAGGTTTAATGTATTATTTAACTCTAGTCAGTTGGACCACTGTAACGCACTGCTCACAAGAGCATTGTAAAAAAGAACACAACTTTGCCTTTAATTAATAAAGGGAACTATGATCATATCACACCTGCCCTAAGGTCCTTGCATTAGTTTCCATTTATTTTTAGAAGTGATTTAAAATTTTAATGCTTGTTTTAAAGTCTGGTGGTCTGTTACCTCACATTATAGGGTACTCAAACATTATCAGAATTTAAAGCCAAGCTAAAGACATTCCTGTGTAGCCATGCCTTTCAGTAGTGTGGTCTTTATTATTATTTAACTTTAAATTTTTCTTTTATCAGTTTTGGAGTTTTTAACAGCTTTACTTTTGTTGATCATTTTCATTATTTCATTTTATTTCTACTCTTTGTATTGTTTTTATTGTTCGGTTATTATCATTGTTACTGGTGCATTGTTGGTTTTAATTATGATTTTTCTAAAATTCTGTTTATAGATTTAACTTTTTTTTTTTACTATTCTAATGTTGGCCTTTTTTATTGTTTTTTTTTTTTTTATTGGTGATCACTGTTTTTAATTATTGTTTTAATTCACTTGCTTACATTTGTGTATTGACGTAGGTTCAGGCTTGAATACCCCTTTATTGTACTGTCAGGCAGAAATCCTGAAGGGGTGAACAAAGCGTGTGTTGAGTGGGTTACATCATTATGACCCCATATTAGAAAAGCTGTAATTAAAGCAAATCATTCTTGTTTGGCATCTCTTTTGTTTAACATTGTCAAAATAGCACATGAAACACGTAGATGGTTTTATAAATGTCTTCTAAGCTTCTATTTTTTTTTTTTTTTTTATTAATCCGGGAACAGAGAAAACGTGCTACATGCAGATCAAGTACAAGTACTGTGTCCCTTTCTTCATGTCAGGATTCTTCTTCTGCTTATAGTCGCGTCAGCGGCAGGTTATGCTCACTGACTCAGTGCACATAGATAGATATGTGCATTGAATAATCTCTGTTACACAGAGTGGCACAGACTGGTATCTAATTTGTTATAAAAAATAAAAGTGACTTGACTTGAGGGTGAAAAAAAAAACTTCCAGACCATAGACAAGTTCTTCTTGTTCCTCACTGACCTCTTTTCTTCATACTCTTTCATTTTTATCTGCAGTGATGGCCACACTTTTTGTTACCTGGCTAACATTATTCATAGGCTATAATTTTGTGAATTTACATTAATTTCTGTCATAAAATGTTTCACAAATTGTTGTATCTTAAAGAGCATTAGTTATAGGTGATTAGTTGTTTTGTCATGCACCCTGAATAGGGTGAAATACAAAACTAGAAAAGCTGACGTTTGCAAGGCTGTAGTCTATGTGGGCAAGTGTTTTTTGTGCTCTGAGGAAACTAGCACACATTCTACTTACAATGTTTTCTGTGAAAGATGCGGGGGCTGTAGAAATGAAAGTAGTAATACTTGAAGGCATGGGCTGGCAGATAGAGGTACAAAGCCCCTGAGAACAGTTTTCAGAGGGTAGAGGCATTTCCTGTGGCAGCTATATAAACTGCTGTGGAGGAATTTACTAAAACAAAGACAACTGAACGGTGCTGTGCTCGAACTTGATGAGGATTTTTTTTACTTCAATTTTTCAGCAAGCATGACTCACCAACTAGAGCTTTTACAAAAAGTCTTTTCAACCATAACAAAAACTGTGAACATTCTCCTGCTCATAGTCATTTTCTTCATTCTTCAGTACTTATTTGATATGGAGTATGTTTGTTCCTGCAATCCAGATTCATATATAAATGATGTCATCTTCATGACTGCCCCACCTTTAATCCTAAATCTTTTAATCACCTTAATTGAGTCTTTCTACCAAAAGGTGAAAAACTGTTGCAATCATTGTTGCAATAATTTCTGGCAGTTAATACTATTTTTTTTTATCAAATATGCATTTTTGGTTGGCATTTGGGGAGCCGCTGTTCTGTTTGATGGTGACTGGTACCTCTGCCTGATGACAAACATTAATACAGACCACACTGGAATTCCTTGTAAGAAGAATCTGTCCAACGAGGAGAAACTCATCAAAATCAATTATAAGAATACTTCAGTGGTAAGTGACAATTCTACCACCATACACTTTGACATATTAAATGTTAGACTGAATAAATAATGTACTTTTTTTTATAGATGCTCACAATGGTAAGAAAACATCTTTATTAATTATTATTATTTTAAAGAACACTTTCCCTGGGATCTTTCTAGGATTTTGGCCTTGGTGTGATGTGCGCACTTTTCATTGTTTGGAATATCTTCAAATGTTGTGCAAGACTGAAGAAGGGGAACTGTAATTTCTTGTGCCCTGCATACTACAGATGGTTATATGAAGAAATTTTGTCAGTGGAGGTGAACGACCACTTGAAAGAAGAGCTCAAAAATATAGCCAAAGAAAAAGCAAAAATCTTATGTCAAGGCTACCTGAATCACATTCGGAAACATGAGCTGCCAACACAAACAGAAAATCACAATGGCAACAGTGCCACTGATTCTAATGGTAATCGCAATCCTAATCTTAGTAACAGTGGAAATGACGGTGGCAGTGGCAACATCCCCAGTTGCAGCAGCAATCCCAATGAAAATAGTGACGTGAATCCCAGTAGAGGTGGTACTAGCAATCTTGATGCCAACATTGAGATTTCTGATGTTTGGCAGATCATTTCTGAACCATATTTCTACCTGAACCATGAAACTTAACTGAAACGCAGCTGAAAAAAAATCTGTTACTGTAGCATTAGCAAAATAAGCTTCACAGATCTGTTTGCTGCAAGAGACAGTCTGATTATTAGAAAAGCTGTAATTAAAGCAAATCATTCTTGTTTGGCATCTCTTTTGTTTAACATTGTCAAAATAGCACATGAAACACGTAGATGGTTTTATAAATGTCTTCTAAGCTTCTATTTTTTTTTTTTTTTTTATTAATCCGGGAACAGAGAAAACGTGCTACATGCAGATCAAGTACAAGTACTGTGTCCCTTTCTTCATGTCAGGATTCTTCTTCTGCTTATAGTCGCGTCAGCGGCAGGTTATGCTCAGAGTTTAGGTTTAATATTGCCTGGAAGCACCACAGAGCCGTGTCTTACTAAACCCACTGAATAAAAACAAGCTGTAAACACTGTAACAGCGCAAACTTAAAGCTTCTTCTGAACACTGGAATTTTACAAAACATCAAATCTATTAATGTTTTCATGGTTAGACCTAATGCTGTGAGGTCTCTTGTACACTGCTGGAATGGCAGCTGATAGATCTCAGATTAGAAAACTGATGAATTACATTTGTAGGTTACTTATTTCCATTTGTTTTCAATCAATAGAATGAATCTCACTTTGATTTTCATTGCCCTCAGACTTTATAATTACATGTGAAGTCTGAGGAAGGGCAATTTGCCTGAAACGTAACTCACCTGTTCGAGGTAAATAAATTTTTTTTTTCAGGAGCTCTTTAGGTATGCGGACTTCAATCTTTGTTCCACTATTGTTTTTTGTCCAGCACCCTTTTTTACTCTTTTGGATGTGCGTGCTTTTTCTTCTTCTCAACATCATCATAATAACCATAATCTCTCTGACTGAAGTAACAGGCTTTCTCAAGCCAGCTACTGTATGTTGAACTTCCTTCATAGTATACTGCTCTGCACTCAGTGAAAACACTGACTAATTACAGGAGTCGGGCCTTAATACACACACAAGCACACATATACAGTATAGCTCCCTTCAATCTTTATTTCCATAAACATAAACATACACTCAGGTCGGGAGTCACAGAGGGAGTGAGAACATGTCCCATTCTTTAAGTTGTCTTTTCAATCACATTCCAGACTAATTTTTTCTCTCAGAAACAGAAGGATTACTCTGTGTGTGTGTGTGTGCGTGTGTGCGTGTGTGTGTGTGTGTGTGTGTGTGCGTGTGTGTGTGTCTCATGGTGAGCTCATAGGGTAGAGTAAGCCTTCAGAGGATAGACTACTCAAACAAAAACCTAAGAAGACAGTAACAAGACACACACACACACACACACACACACAGCCTCTTTTCCACCAACAGGGTTCTGGAGCCCGTGCCGTAATTTGAACCGTTAGGCGGGTTTTCCACCGCCGAAGCACTCGGTGCTCGGCCGAAAAACGGGTTCAATTCCGGCCCCGCAAGCTAGCTGGTCTGGAACCAGGAACCCGTGCCGAAAGCGGCAGAGGGGCGTGACTCTGCCGTCTCAACATCAAGTTTTCTACCATATTACATGTGTATTACTTGAGAAAAGCAAAGGGATTTTCACTGCTGTGAGTTAGGTTGGGCTCTAAGGCTGAACTTGCTGCTTTGTATCAGTTCACATCACAGATAAAAGGACACAAAGTGCGTACTTGTCGTCTTGCTCTAATCGCTGTCTGTGTTTACCTCTGTGCTGCACACAAATGCTGCAGTAGTTTGGTTTGGACCGTAAAATATATTTGCAGCACAAGAAAGGGGAGCGTGTTCTCCCATGTTTGTGCGCTTCGGCTTCCGTGTCCAGACGAGGACTCGCCCACACTCATACGTAAAGGAGCAGTTCACAGAAACGCGGTGGGAACGCGGGCCCGTTCTTAATCGTTTCGCTGGTTCCTTGGGATCGGCACGGGAACTTGCTCCGGCTACGGAACCTCGGCGGTGGGAAAGTAGCAACACACAGTTTTTCTCTGGAGATGTTACCATGACAAGTGAAGAACCCATGAATTACAGAAGCTGAGAAAGTAAACTCAGTAACAGTAGGTGGAAATTATCTATTACAGTGTGTATAGATGTGTGAGTGTGTTGGTGTCTTTGTGTGTGGTTCTCAGTCTGTGGTGAAAAGGTGTTTTTATAGCAAACTCATAGTGCATATTTTCTCAACAAGTTGCTGCAACACTCTGAGCTGCTACAGGACTCTCACACACCTACTCTGCTACACACAAACACACCCACAGTGTCTCATTGTTAAACTACATTTAATAAGGAAAAAACGTTTTATGAGCTAATTTCCAAACATCACACAGAGCTCACTGTGAGTGACCTTAAAGGAAGACGCAACAATTTTCAATTCAGTTGTTGCTCTTTGATTTTAAAACTTTTCCAAACCTCATTGTGCCAAATAACCATTTCCCAATAAATGATGAAAAAATGCAAACTGACATAAAGCTTGTTGTTTAGCAAGGAGGAAAAGATTTTATTCATTTACTTATTTTTTATTTTGGAGTTCATTTAGTAGGATAATGTGGAGGGTGGACAGAAAAGCTGGGGGCGTGTGGGGAAAAAGACCCAAAGGATAAGGTCTGGGGCCTCAACCAGGTGACCTATAGTGGCTCTCCAGGAAAACATTTCCTGACATGTCCCAGTGGATTTAAACAAGCAGCAAAAAGTAGCAAGAGATAACCTCCAGGATGGAAAGCTGAAGCCCAGTGCCAAAGTGCCAACAACTCAAATCACAACTCCAGGGTGCTGCAAAATGAATCAGTGCCCATAGACTCCCATGTCAAAGAAACCAGTTTACAACTTGTTTCTTTGACAAGTTGTAAACTTGTCAAAGCTGGGTTATAGTGTAGTTAATCGTACTGCTATCTGAAGGCTACAGCCTGTCTGAGAACTTTGTGCTCCAATTTAAGTGAATGAAATTTAACCAGTTTAATTGTGTGCTACTTTGCAGAGGTATCATTTTCTTTGCAATGCATGTGTGCATGCCAATAAGCACTTGCTGAGCAACCGTGCACCTAAAAACAAGATGGTGATCAAAAATTATGGTAAAATTCAGGCTTCAGTTTGGTAATTTGGCAGCATCATGGTATCTACATGCAGTCTATGGAAACACAAATAAATTAGTGACACAACCAAATTCTTTGGGCCTCCTTCAAATTTCTCCCACATTTGTGTAAAATAACAGCTACAAATAATTTAAATCAGAACCTCTGTCACCAACATATATCGATTTCATTTATGTTTTGCTTTTCCATTAAAAAAGCAGGTGGAAAGATGACACGCTCCAGAAAAAAATATTAAACCGCTATATTTAATGAATGAATTTGTTGTGCATGTTCCTCAGTTTGTTAGTTTTATAAATCAAACAGGCTGCACTGCACTTTGCTGTTCATCATGACAAGCTGAGGTTGAACATATGTAATGACTCTACCAGGCAGCTGGTATTCACGGACTATTATGTTGTCAAAGGATCCGTAAAGAATGTGAAACAAATATCCTCCAGCCAGCCCTCACTGCAGGCCACCAGCCCAGCCGGCAGCAAGTCAGAACACATCTCTGACACGCTCATCCTAGATTATCTGTGTGTATGTGTGCCTGATGCACGCATGGACCTATATCTGCATGTATGGTTTAGACACATTTAGATGTAAAGCCCGGATAAGACACGGGTCCTCAGATAAGCTGCTGCACTAATATCTCAGTCAAGTGAAGGTCTTTGTTTTACCTGGAGCCAACAGCTGACTGTATTAAATCCTAATATAGGACAAAAGATAATTGTTGGACTCTGGGCTACCTTAGTTGTCATGTTTCTTTCCTCATGCCTTCTCTGTCTTCATGTCTATGTTTATTATTCTGTCTCAGTTTCTTCCTTTGTTCATTTTAAAGCTTGTGTCTTTGTGTTAAATACTTCCTGTCTTTCTTCCCTTCCCACCTTCATTAGTGTCTGATTGCACTCACCTGTTTGTAAGAACTCGTCTGTTCCTTTTGTTTGTTTTTTTGGATTTCTGTTATTATTCCCAGTTAATACTTTGTTGGATTTTCCCTGCTCCCCTTGTAATCTCTGATGCTCGGGAAGCACAACACTGTGTCCTGCATTTGGGTCATCTTCCTCTGTGATTGTTGCACTTTGTGTTATTAAATTTGCACTTTGTTTTAATTGCTCCATTGCAGCTAAGCAGAGAAACGCTGCAAAAATACAAGTAATACTAAATTCTTTGTGAATTTTACTGGAATCTTTGTTCTTGCCTTGTTCTTGCCTATTGCTAGTATTATCAACACAACAATAATAAAACAATGCTACAAAGAGGAGTTAAACTGCAGGTTTGTCTTCATGAGCAACCCTTTCACATTACACATTTGTCATTTCATACATGAAAATTGATTGATTGCAGCTCTAAAGAAAAAAAAGCATAAAGATGTCAAGATGCATGTGTGGGAGCTTATTGTGTGTGTTTCTCTGTTAATCAGCACGTATGGGGAAAAGTCTCTGTTTCCATGTAAGTTTCTGTCAGTGTTAACATTGTGCAGAGTGTGTTCAGTGTCTCAGTGGAGCTGCAGCAACCTCTGTGTTTCTGCTCTGTGTTTGATCATTTAGCGTACCTTTCTCTGGTGGGCGGCTGGACAGCGCTGAGAACGTGAGGTACATGACATAACAGCTGATGATGGAGGCCTGAAGGAGCCCAGACCGAGGCTGTTCTGTAGAGACAGACAAAATGAGAGAGGAGGTCACAATATGCACTATTACACCCCCCAAAATACAAACTGCTGTAAACACTTGGTTTCAGAAAGTTTTTTTTTCTGAACTCTTGACTCTACATGGTGCCAATGAAAGGGCCTGTGAGGGTTTGTGAGAGTCTGCCAGTTCAAACAAGGATGAATTAAAGAAGCTCAAACAGCTTCTTTCCAGATAAATAAACATTATTTTAAACTCTGAATTGTGCAAAACTGCTCTAATAAAGCCCAAGAATAAAAATATCAAAATAGATCATGGAAATGAGCAAAGTAGACCCCTTAAAATGTATATGTCTGATGTACTGTAAGTAATTTTGGTAATATTTTTCATACTTGAGGGACAACAAAACATGAGTGGATTTTGTCCACAGGTTCAGAAAAATGCCACAAAAATAGCTACAAACTGTTACAAAAGAAGAAGAAGATCAAAAACAAGCACTGAGACTGTTTTCCAAACTTAAAGTTGCCTCCATTCCACACAATGTTTACCTTTTTTTTTTTTAAATAGAATTTACACTGCAGGTTAAAAGATTTGTACAGTGCAAACGCAAAGACCTGATCCAGTATCCAGCACCTCATGCTGTGAGATAAATGCAGTGCAGTTAAAAGTCTTGTGTTTCCTTGGTCACGGAGATCAGAGTCCATAAATTCTTAAATGTAAATACTTGAGTAAATTATTAATTTCTCAGCCTGTACTTGTCTAAAAGCACTCGTGCAACCAGCTCTATCTTTCAATCATAAAAGCCAGACATGTGCAGACAAAACAGTCCACTGTTGGGTTTTAAAGGGAGAAACAGATAATGTTAGCTTACATCTAACTATTATTATGTGCAGCAGCTCTCTGTTCAACAGGTGTATGTTTGCTCAGATGGACTAAGTGTTAGTTTGAGCCTTGCTGACAGTTGTTGTGAACGTGTTTCATCAACTCACTCTGTTTCACACACGGTGTGACAGCAATGAAAGACATGAGCCCGCACAGTCCCAGGTTGATCCACAGCAGGGTCTTGTTGAAGTGGCAGGCAATGGGGTGGGTGTAGTACTTGTACATGAAAGTGAAGGCCATGGTGGCGATGGTGTAGAAGAACAGGGTGGCACACATCACCGCCAGGTACCAGCGCTTGTTTTCTGCTGCTCCGGTCAACCTGAGAGGACAAAGAGATGGTTTCAGCTCCACGTGCATCCCACACTAACTCTGCATGTTTCACAGATAAGAACACTTTAATAATTTCATGATTTTTATGCTGTTTGATATCACCAAAACTGCTAACAGGATTAAATGAAGGGCTCCATGAATTTGGCCCACGAGCCAAATTAAAACTGATTTATCGTCTGGTTGCAAATCCAGAATTTTCTTCAAGCTCATTGATTTTATTTGCCATAAATTACGTGATGGGTTTTTCAATCTGCACTTCCTTATTGTATGCTGAAGTGTTTGCATGTTGAGACCCCACAGTTAGTGGTGTGAGACTGGCATCCAATTACTAGATAGGGTTTCATTCTTAATTGAGATTCTATTCAACCCCGCTCTATTTTTTTGAACTTGCTAACACCATGAGATCTATATCATTTTCACCAATGACAACCTTAAGCCCAGTCCTAACACCTAAACCTAAAGCTTCTCAACATATGTGATTTTTAGTCAGGTTTAGAGATGGAATCATCAGAAACTTGAGGGCTGCACAGAAAAAATGCCTCACATAAAAACTTTGAATTGATGTTTATGAATATGTCATGTTTCATGTAGTAAGTGTCATTTTTGTGCTGGTTTATATTTTTTTAACTGCTAGTATGAAGGCTGGGTTATTGATACCAGCTGGAATTATCATAGAGTATTTAATCTGCTGTGATCCATAAAACAGAAAATTTGATATTAAAGATAAATCCATTAGTCTTTTTCTGCACTTCGATGCCATGTGTATGAACATGAACTTGTCATGCTCATGGGCTTCTTTTAGAACCCTGGGCTTAGAGGTAAGGTTACATTAGAGTTTACCTATTTGACGCACAGCTAGAAACATTCATAATAATGAATCAAAATGCACCAAATGTATCAAATCTACTTTGAAAAGTTAAAATCTTGAAATCTAGCTGAAAACACAACTGAAATCTGATTTATGCTCAGAGATTAATGGGCTTTTCTTTGAGAGGAGATTGAATTAAAAATGATGGTGAGGGCACAGGTCAAGAATCCCCTGAGAAATTCACAAAGTCACTAATGCAAATATACGCCAAGAGTTCCAGTGGAAAGTAGTCAGTTGAATATTTAGGACTCACAATGAACCCATGCAGTACCAAAGAGCAGACAGCAAGAAGACAGCAGTGAAGAGAGAATAACTGGAGCCAGTTTGCTGTGCTAAGAGAAATATGACAGGTGTTTCAGTGCTGGATCTGTGAACAAAAGCAGCAAATATATCTAATATTTTCTAACCTATTAAACAAGAATGGCGAGACAGACATTTGTGAATGAAAACACCACATCACTGTAAAGAGGAAAAAAAGAGGCTTTTCTGCCTGTCTGCGTTTGCCTCA
Source organism: Archocentrus centrarchus (assembly GCF_007364275.1). NCBI lineage: Eukaryota > Metazoa > Chordata > Actinopteri > Cichliformes > Cichlidae > Archocentrus > Archocentrus centrarchus. The sequence goes on from NC_044348.1 coordinate 392,084, forward strand.
GAAAAGGCCTGAATGAATAAATCCTCTTAGTTGTCGTGGCTACAACTCAGCAGAGTTCAGGGTGAGTGAGAGAGAGTGGCGGCAAAAGCAACAGCAACAGCTGGGTACAGTAAATAACATCTGGGATATGTCTGGTTGGATGAATGAGGACATGACAGGAAGGATGCAGAGAGGATGGAAGTATTAAGAAGAGCAACAAGTAAAGATGAAGAAAAATGGCTCGATAAGAGAGAGTTAAACGTCCTGAAACAATAAAAAGTAACAAAAGTAGCAAAAAGAGAGAGAGAGAGAGAGAGTATATGTTTAGTTAAGGTAATATCTGACAGCATGGTGGCTTTAGCTGTTCAGTTTGAACTGTTTGACTACCAGCTCATTTCTAGTATCAATCACATCTGTGCAGGTGTACACTGAGTCTTTTTAACCTGACACCTATCACAATGACATCCCAAGAACTGTGCTATGGCTCTCATATTGATAACATCTTTAAAAAAAATAAAAAAAGATTAAAGAAACATTTATTTTTAGTCCATCTGTTACCCGATCACCCAGAAATTGTCCAAAATTCCTGAACATGTGCTTGTATTCCTGAATACCTGAGGCTTTGACGATTCTCTTTGACCACAGTAAACTGAATACTTTTGGTTTTAACTACTCCAGACATCTGAAGCTATCATCTACGAGCTGTGGCAAATATAAAGTATAATTGCTGTTTGTCACAAGTTTTATGTGGACAGCTGAACAATGAAAACATGTCATTCCAACACCATGTAGCGCTGTGTGAGCCCCTTCTTCTGGATTCAGTATCTCCACCAGATGTCTATCGTGACTGCAGGGATTTGTTCCCATTGGGCCACAAGAGCTGAGGTCCAGCAATTACGCTGGAGTTCCTAAGTGTGTTCTTACTTTTGGTCATATTATTCTAATACGGGTTATTCCACACAGCTACCAGTTTGTCTTGTTCATTTCACAATATAATATTACATACTGGGTGATTAAATATTTTCTTTATATGACCATCTTACTCTTACCAGTTCTTGTTCCAGGTATGTGCAAATGCTGTGATGAGGATGAGTTGGATCAAGATGAAGGCAAATCCTCCCACCACACCAACATAATGCCAAGCTGAGGGAGGTAAAAGAGGGAAAGATGCACCATCATCCAGTGATTTATTACAAGAATGATAAAGGAAACCATTAACAGGAAAAGAAAAACAAGAGCATGTTGTAAATCATAAACTGGCTGTGATATCAGACTTGTTTCAGCACCACATTTATTGTCCCCAGACAAAGTGAAACCAAAGCTGCAGAGATTTATGACTCAGTAATTAATTCCCTGTAGAGTCGACCTGAGGATAGAGCAGGGTCTCTGCTGCCCTCTAAAGGGTTTAGAAGGAGATGCATTTACACCACTGTCACCATCTGCTCCCAGTATGGATTTATTTTTCAAGTAAATGCCTGTAGACTGATAGAAAACAGCTCCGTTTCTCACCATGTAAGAAGGACTCTGTTGGGATGAAGAAGGCAGCAGTGCACATTCCCAGCAGTGTGATGAACTTCAGAAACCAGAAGCTAAATGAGAAACAACACAGAAAACAAACAAACAAACAAAAACCAGGTAATTGTCAGTCTTAAAGGCTGTGATTAATATAAAAACCCTTCAGGCTAAAAACTTGAAGGATTTTTCGCTCAGTTTTTTTTCCAATAATTTTGGAATTTTCAATCAGTCATGTTAGGTTTTAATTTTTAGCTTTCCTGTAAATACCCACCTACTGTACTACTCGTCTGCTGAACCTAAAAATTCATCAGTTTCCAATCATTATATATAACATGTGATTAAAAAAAACTAGCAGACTCTGAAAAACATGACTTTTGCTGACTTCTGATTTCCAAATATATTTATTTGGGCACAGATAGTTTATTCATTTGACATAGAATGAAAACATATTGAACTGTGCTGTGTTTTTGTGCTAATAAAATTTGTAGTCAATTCAGAATCACCATAAAATCAGGAGATTTTTCAACAAGACGTTTTAAACACTGACTACTTCCTGCTCCTAACGTGAGGATTTGTTATGTTCTTCTTTCTGATTTTGTTTTCTTACATTATGTCCTAGTATGTTTTATATTGGTGTATTTCACTGGGGCACCAGGTGCTCTACAGGTAACTTTACTGTGTCACTAGTAAGACTCTTGTGAGTATATTTATACCAGAGAGTAGCAGCAATCCAGTCTGTCAAATCCTAATCTGAGCTACGTCAGAGCTGTGATAGACCGCACTGCATTGGAAAGTGTGACAACAAAGAGCTTTAATTAGAGCAGCAGTCTCAGTAGGTAAGCTGAAGGAGAAAACAGACTTTCCTTTTACAGACTGAAGTGAAATATTTAAAGATTTGTGTAAACAAGTGAGGAAATGTTTCTAGATGGCGTCTACTCTATTTTAAATATTCTCATTCAAGGAAATGACATAAAACTCTTTGTGGGAGGAGAACAGAGCTGGCTCTGCACATTTAGATGACCAAGGAGAGAGTAGGATTTTGTGCACTCACGTCATACTGTTGCAGTAATATACAGTATTATATATGCTTTTAATTTTTAACTTGGGAGGAGAAAAAAGAAACTATAGAAGAAAAATGTTTTGAATATTTTATTGAGTACTTTTAATATTAACACTTTTACTAACAGTAACATTTTAAAAACATTCAGACAACTGGGGTAGGTTCCCCAATTAGAGTTGATTTCCTTCAGTTTAAGTTGGCTATACTAATATCCCTTAAATCTGGTAAGCAGCTTATGTTCTCCCCTTATTAAAGGGCAGGGAATCTTTAAACAATTGTAACCCTATATCCAAACTTTCTTCTCTTGCCAAGATTCTAGAGTCTGAAATAAACTCTCAGCTGAGACAGAACTTGGCTGAAATTAATATCTAATATCTATCTAAAACAAAACTCAGTTTGGTTTTAGACTGAGTCATAGTTGTTGGTTGGTTCTTAATGTTAAGAAAACTAAATTCACGATGTTTCTCCAGAGGTCACACCCAAATCTCAGCTAATATTTGTATTCATATCCAAGGAGGAGACTGAAATAAAAGAGTATCATCCTACAAATATTTGGGTATCAGTTTGGATAACTTTCCTTTAGAGTTTTGCACCTTGGTCTGAAATAACCTTCAGAGCACATTAAATCTGAATGCTTTTATCTTCCTGGGAGAGTTCAGAGCTCTTGTAATCCATAAGCCAGACTTTTATAACTTTCTCAATAAATGGGCAAGCCTCAACCATTATTGTAGTTGGGTTATGATTAGTGAAATGTAAATCAGCCAGCCCTCTGTAATGGTTTAGGAACCTTCCTAAACCTACTTCCTAAACCTGCTCTACCTACTGGCTGTAGCTCAGTAGGTAGAGCAGGTCACCTACTGATCGGAAGGTCAGTGGTTCAATTCCTGGCTACTGCTGGCTGCATGCCAATGTATCCTTGGGCAAGATACTTAACCCCAAGTTGCTCTCCGACCGTTCCGTCGGAGTATGAATGTGAGTGAATGTTAGATGATTAAAGCACTTAGCTTAATTAATCATGGAAGTGCTTGTATGAATGCGTGTGCATGGGGTAAATGTGAACGTGTTGTGTAAGCGCTTTGAGTGCTCATATCTGAGTAGAAAAGCGCTATATAAGAACTAGTCCATTTACCATTTACCATTCCCTTTGACTAGCAAATGTTCACAGTGTGTCCTACAGAGAGTCCAGCAATTTAGCATTGTCTTGCTCAGAGAAGATGGCTGCCTGAGGACCCAAAGATTACGGACTTCCAATTTTTCCAGACTTTTGTTGCCACTGTCGCAACGTTTCTGAGAGGTGCTGCCAGCACATTTAAATGAGCTAACATTTTTCATGAAATAGTAAAATGCCTCAGTTGAAACATCAAACATTTTTTCTATGTTCTACTGTGAATAAAATATGGGTTATGAGATTTACAAATGTTTGCATTCTGTTTTTATTTACATTTTAATAAACATTTTAGAATTAGGGTTGTATGGATTATATTTTACTTTTAAGTTCTGGTGGATCTCATGTCTTTTACTATAATAGATAAAGTTATAAACACGTGATGAAGTTAACACTGACATGTGTGCTATTTTCTCCCTTTAAGGACACTCATATGGACACTGCTACTGCAGTCAACCGTGTGAAACTTAAGGGTAAGACTCCTACAGACAGCTGGAAGCAATAAATAGCCCTTCACCTCCTGCTAACATTTGATCATACCTGTGATTACATTCTTTTGAAACAAATATCATGTCAGACTGACCCGTTGTGTATGAGTGCTCTGAAGTCCTGACTGGACTTCACATCAATGAGGAAGATCGCCATCATCAGGTAGAAACAGGAAGTGCCAAAGCAGACTCGGTAGACCGCAGAGTAGCCCACCAGCATCTCACAGTGGCCCCCACCATGCGCCTGGTCGCACACCATGTTGAAGAAAGGCACCTGAAACGACACGTTATTGAATTTACCACTGTTTCTGTGTGAGCACAGAAATATGAGGCATTGACTGCTGGTCATTTACTAAATGACACAGAAAAATTTGGGCTGATTTGATTTTTTTGTGTGAAAAAGAGCTTTAGAAATTTTCAGCAGCATATCATGTATCCATAATTTAAAACTGTGGATTTTTTGTTTTTTTATATGTCTTGTTCTTATGGCTTTCTCAGTAAGTGTAGTAATTACTGTAAATATTGTCTTCCCAATATTACTGTAGTAACACATTTCTTTTATATACAGTTTTTGACTACAATATCAGATATGGAAATGGAATGGACTGGCATTAATAAGGCACTTGTCCAGCCTTCCTGGCTTTTCAAAGCATTTTAGTGTACACACATTCAGCCATACTTTACATTTATATGTTTCTTGATTAGAGTTAGCACCAGTTTAAGCACCAGTTTGCAGTTGGTGTGCATTAGTATCCCATTTGGTTTTTACAATATTCCCTGTGTTTGTGGGACAACTGGGGAATAACTGAGCGCACACTCACGTTTTCCCTGACGAGCTCAGAGACAGTGCGGGACAGCATGAGGCAGGAGACTGCGCAGCTCATGATGTGAAAGAGGGTGTACATGGCCCGCGTGCTGGTGGAGGACTTGACCGGAGGACAGAAGGCACAGCAGAGCGAGCAGGGAGCCGGCCCACAGCAGCAGCATATCTGAGGAGGAGAGGAGCGAGAGCTCAACATCCAAAAAACACAGTCTGTTTAAATGGATAAACAGGTGGAGGGCTGGGGGTTTTCTCTTTGATGTTATTATGCCTGTTGCTTACATAAGGTTAACTCAGCTAACAAGATATGACGAGAACAGTATTTTACAAAAAACAAAACAAAAATTCATTTGTAAATGTACAATATGTAAGTAAAAAGTATATAAATGTTGCAACAAGTAAAAGTACATTTGGAAAAATGAGATCTGTAGCACTTGGTAATTTTTGGCACGCAGCATGGCTGAAGTCAAAAGAACATCTGATTATCATGGGGGAACTGGTGAAAATTGAGGCCTTCTGGATTATTTTTTTTCAGAATTCTTAAAAAAAAATACAGACGGCTGCCGTTTTTTCTTTTTCAGTCGCCTTAATCCTCTGCCGTAGACTCCCCCCTGCTCTGCCTGAAGAAGATTTTCTTTCCTTTAACTTTAACTATATGTCTGTGTAGGTTCTCAGTCATCAAGGTCATGAGCGGTGAAACATCTTCAAGAAACAAAAAAAACTCCAGTCGCCCTTTTTTCAAGCTCCAAGCTCTTTAATTATTTTTTTTCAACTTTGCAAACTGTCATAATTTACTGCATGAGTGCCTTTCAGCAGCTTAAGATCTAAATTGGTTTACAGGTATTTTTAAACTGCTCTGGGTTTAGTACCTATTGAAGTTTTAAGAGTGGGGACTGCAGTGTTGATTCTTGATGAATGGTTAAGTACAGGAAGGTTTTCTGCTACAACAAATGTGTTCTGTGTTCCTTCTTTGTGCCTGACAAAGAGAGTTTACCATCAATGGATCAGAAGGAGTTTCGGTCTGTTGAAAATTTGGTATGACAGCAGTAAGCACCATGTTTTGAGTTACTGATAGAGGACCCAAATATTCAATGCTGCTCACAGCCTAGATGCTGGTTTTCATCTTCTGCCTACATTATCTTTTCAGGCAGGAGATGTCAGAAAATGAATATGTTTTAAACAGGAACTCCAGAGATGCTGTTCTACTCAATGCTTTACTCAGACCAGACTCTCACAAAATGCTTTCACACAATGTTTTGAGAGATGCATTTTAAAGATAGCTACAGGCTTATGCTGGTACAGAGACCTGCAGGATTGAAAGTGTTAAACACAGCATCTGCAGAGTCCAAGTATTAAAAGCAGAGCCTTTTGAAGACATTTAAAAGTCAGTGTCACACTGCCAGTGTTTGGCAGACGCAGAGTTGCAGATTAATGAGTCAAGTGGCATCTGGCTGGTTCTGATTCTGATAAATCAGAGCTGTGGATGACTGAATGTAGGCCTGTCCTCAGTAGCTGGGACTGGGCACTGCACTCTATGATTTACGTACACATGCAATGAATGCTGTTGGAGTAAATCCAGATGTATTATCGCTCATCACGCGCAAGTCCTAATCTGATAGACAATGCAGAGAAGATTATCCAACATCTTCCCATTGAAGGGAAGACTGAATAAAAATAGATCTTTAATCTTGTACAGTAGCTGCAAAATGATTCAGTCCTGTGAAACATGATTAGGTGGACCATTTGCTTAACTTATACCCCATCTGTGGTTCTCTTGACATAGTTGACAGATTTGTTTTCATTATGTTGATTACAGAACAGAACATGAACACTGGCTGGGGTGAACCTACTTTTGCCTTCAGAACTGACTTCTTGTCTTTGTCATGTCTTCATGACAAAGATTCAACAAGGTGCTGGAAACATTCCTCAGAGATTTTGATCCATATTAACGTATTAATATTACATGGTTGTTGCAGTTTTGTTGGCTGTGCATCCATGATGTGAATCTCCCATTCCACCACATCCCAAAGGTGCTCTATTGGATTGAAATCTGCTGACTGTGGAGTACAGCAAACTCATTTTCATATTCAAGAAACCAGCCTGAGATGATCTGAGCTTTGTGATGTGGTCCGTTATCCTGCTGGAAGCAGCCATCAGAGGATGGGTACACTGTGGTCATAAAGGCATCGACAGCAACAATAGTCGGGTAGGCATGGGTGTTTAAACAATGCTCAACTGGTACTAAAGGGCCCAAAATGTACCAAAAACTATCCTCTACACCGTTACACCACCAGCAGCACCAGCAGCCTGAACCACTGACGCAAGTTTCTGATGCTACCGTCTGGATGTTGCAGCAGAAATTGAGACTAATCAGACCATGAACCATTGTTCCAATCTTCTGTTGTCCAAATTTGTTGAGCCCATGTTAACTGTAGTTTCAATTTCCTGTTTTTAGCTGACAAGAGAGTCACCCGGTGTGTTCTTCTACTGCTGCAGTCCATCTGGTTCAAGGTTTGATGTGTTGTGCATTCAGAGATGCTCTTCTATATGCCTTGGTGGTTATGAGTGGCTACTTTAGTTACCGTTGCCTCCCTATCAGCTCAAAGAAGTCTGGCCATTCTCCTCTGAACTCTGACATCAACAAAGCATCTTCACTCAGAAAACTCACTGGATATTTCCTTGTTTTAGACCATTTTCTGTAAACCACCTAAATCGTCCCATTCTGATTCTCACTTTGAACATCAGCAGGTGATCGTGACCATGTCTACATGCCTAGATACACTGAGTTGCTGCCATGTGAGATCTGCTGGGATTGCAGCTGAGACTGACTTCATGGTCTGCCTCCATTTTTGATTAATATGTAACTTACATATCATATACATTTATATATTTATTGCTTATTTGGCTCATCTTTTAAGCAAACTGTCCATTTGTTTAGTAAAAGTGCTTTTTTTTCTGCATTCTGACTGCCTTAACTGAGGTATACTTTATATAATTTATTAAAAAAAAAAAAAAGCTTTATAAATAGAGCCACCTTACAGACAGTTAGGTGTCTGTCCTGTGACCTAGTTTAAGGTTTATAGTGCAGGATTACTGGTCACAGAGTGAAGTTGCTGCAGTAGGCCATGGAGATTAAATCCAGCATAAACATGAATAATCACTTTCATTTAAACAGCCAAATAAAGCAGTGGGTCATGCAGTATATCCAGGTCAAATCAGAGTGTTAGATACAAAGTTAAGCCTAAACACTGAGAAGTAAGCAATGAGAGGAGGAGCCTTTATTTTTTGCTAGTCCCTTCTCATACAACCTTTATTCAAGTATTCATGCCTGTTTGGGAAAATGAACCAGATTGCCTTGTCAAGGCAGAAGCTTAATAAATACATTTTAGAAACACCTGTTACCTCTAGTTGAATGTGATAAGTATTCAGAAAGCTAATCTGAGTATTAATCCTGCATGAATCACATACTTAATGTCCCACTGATCCAGATTTACCTTTCATTGTGTACTGCAAAAAGGCCACTGTTCACTTTACTTGATTTAAGTATATTTCTTACACTAAGATCATTTTCCTTTGCATTTTATTTTCATCCATTCACACTTGGAGGTTACACTTTAATGAAAGAGCAAAATAGTATGGACACAATGCCATTTAATTCATTTTGATAGCTCCAGTTGTACAATATGCATCTCACAGAACTTTTTATTCTAAGGAAAAGAAAGAACCCCAATGATCAGAAAATCCCCTATGAGCACACTCTTGGTGACAGTGGGGAGGAAGAACTCCCTTTTAAATTGAAGAGACCTTTGATAGGAGAAGAGAGGTTCAGACAAAATGCTCAGTGCATCATGGGAAGTTTCCCAGCAGCCAGAGGCTATAGCAGCATAGTAAGGAAGGGTTCTGGGTCACCTGATCCAGCCCTAACTATAAGCTTTATTTAAAAAAGAAAGGAAAGTTTGAAGTCTAATCTTTAAGGTATAGAGTTTGTTCGCCTCCTGAGCACAAACCAGAAACTGGTTCCACAACTAGTTTCTACTTGGACTGTAAAATACAGTTAACATAACAGAAATGTGAACTCTTTTCCTGTTAGTGTTCTTGCTGCTGTGTTTTAGGTCAACTGAAGGCTTTTCATGGCACTAAATGGACATCGTAATGATTTTGGATGACTTAAATCTACAGTGGAAATCCCTGCACAGGCTCAGGAGCACTGTCATGAACACAGTTCAGTGCTGCATCCACAAATCCACAGTTAAAATTCTACCACACAAAAACAACAAGAAAAAAAAAAAACCTATATAAAAAAGATCCAGAAATACTGCTGGATTCTGAGTTAAAGCTAATTTAAGATGATCCATTGAAAAGTAGGAAACTGATCTAAAATTCTTTAAGGAAATCAAGAGTGCTTCATCCTTTGGGCTAAAGGGGAGAGGGACCTTCCAGGTTCTTACTAGCACACAGTTTAAAAACCAGCACCCATGATGGTAAGGGGTGCATAAATAGATGTGGCATGGATAACATGCACATTTGTGACAGCCCCATTAACTAATATAACCTGCTATCAAGATTATGTTTTTCAGGGAAGGCCTTACCTATTTCAGTAAGCCAATGCCAAACCTCATTCTGCACATATTCCAACAGCATGGCTCTGCAGTAAAAGACTCCATACGCTAACCTGGCCTGGCTGCAGCCCAGACCTGCTACTCATTGAAAACATTTGGAGAATTCATTACATTAAGTAATGTATGTAAAATCCTATGGAATGGTACATCTTTCTTTCATTAAAGCCGTTACTGTGGATCTGTGGACCATGAGAAATAAACAGAAGGAAGTCAAATTAGGTGTAAATAGTACAAAAACAGCGACTGCAGGAAAGAGTCAATTAAATAATAAAACACACTTCAAATTATGCAGTATGTTCAGTTTCAGGATAACATTTACTGCATTACTGAATATAAGTACTGATGCAGAAGTACAGACACTAATGCAGCTGAAGACAAAGTTATTGTTTTAATTATATACTGCTGTGTAGTTTGTGGGTTTGCTCAGAGCTAAGTGTATTTGTTTCACATCCTAAAAAAGTCACCGATTCCGACCAGAAAATTCTCATTTGATTTTGCCTCTTGGGTGCTTGTAGATGTACAAATCTAGACTGAACACCCCTCAGATATATAGACAAAAGTACTGAGCTGCATCATAATCTTTGCACTGAGGTATTTCATTCAGTCCCCATAGACACAGGTGTATAAAATCAAGCACCTTTACAAACGTTTGTGAAAGAAGGAGTCGTTCTAAAGAGCTGAACTGAACTGGAATAGGATGCCACCGTTGCAACAAGTCAGTTTCCCCACATCTTTTTTTATATTTTACATAACATTTCTATGCTATCTGTGCAGTATGTGCAAATGCTGCTCCGGGATCAGCAACAACATTAAAATGCTGCTGTACATAATAATGTTACAATATAATTATATACAGTATTATGGCACTGAAAATTTTATTATATTCTCTTTTACTACCTCTTCCTATAACTAAGTATTTCTGCATTACTGTGCTGTAACTTTTTAGTAAAGAAAATAAAAACAAAAAAAAAACATGTTGCTTCTACTGTGAGATAAAACCTTTAATTGGAAATATTTCACATTATTTCAGTATTTACTTAGATAGTCAGTCCTTACTACCACTTCTGTTAGAATAAAAGCAAAACCATGACTATTCACAATCATCTGTCAAGTAACTCCTTTTTGTTTTATGCATTCAAAACTAAACTGACCCTGAAAACCCTTAAACCATCTCCAGCTGTAGTAACTGCTGCTGCTCATCAACTCTCACCTGATAGGCCACCATATTGAGGAAGTAGTTGTAGACGCCGCTGTGGTTCATCCCCTGAGTGGCCGACATTGTGCCTTTAAACTGCTTTTCCTCAGCCACCACGACTCTACATTTGGCCATGAATGTCCAGCACAAACAGCTCCTTTCTCACAGTGCCTACAAAGATGGCATCCTCACATCCTCAAAGAGGCCAGAAAGCAGCATCTAACAGGCCTCTCAAAAAATTAGAACAAAAAGTAAAAACGCAACGTCCAGCAGCTTGTTTCTGCACGCTCCCTTATGCTGGATTAGCAGTAAATCCAGTCCAACTGGGCTCCCTGCAGATGAGACCCTCAGCATGAGAGCTGCTCTCAGTCCAGCCTTACAGGGGAATCAGTCGTTTTTTCACCCATATCCTGCGTGCTTTGGCTCTGCAGCTGAGTTGGGTGCTGCCAGAAAACAGGGAGAGATGGTGGCGAATGCCCAGTGCCCTCCCTCCCCTGGGTCAGATTAGGCACAGTGTGTGAAGGGAGGAGGGGGAAGAGAAATGAGGAAGAGAGGAGGGGGAGGGGGAGGGGGACTTTGACAGGGACCATGTGCCAGTCCCATCTGTCCCCCTCCAGTCCCTATTACCAGCACCACACAAAACCCACAGTACAATGGGATTGGGCATGTTTAATCCAGATTTGCAAAATTAAACAATTACCCTGTGTGACTTCTGGATGCTGATGCCTGACACATCACAGTCATCTGCACGGCCTGGTCCAAGTGTGACACTGTCTGTCACTCAGAGACAGAGGCCCACTTCTATAATCCTAACAAGTTATCATGATTGCACTACGACCCAGAAACATTAAAACGGGGCGCGCTGGACGCATTTCTGCCTGTGACGGACTCAACAAAGGCAGGCTGCATTAGTAGATGTGCTCACAGCTTAATAATAAACAGGCCAGTGGATTTTTCAGGCCTCTAATGGAAGACTAAAAAGGCATTAGGCAAAAAAATAAACAAATAATATATGAGCTTTTAAATAATTTTTAAATCTATGTACTATTATTTTGCAAATTACCCACAGAATGTGTATGTCTGATGTGGGGATGGACTCCTCAGCAATCATTTATAAAATTTAAATGTCCAGCATGCAAACTGCTGCACTACACAGTTTCATGAAATACTAGTATTTTTCTTTGGGCACTGATTTGATTCATTTCTGTGCAAAAAATAAATCAATAAAAAAAAACAATAAAGTCAAGTAAAGTATATAAAATTCAAATAGTGGATGATAAAAGCCGATTAGGCCGTAGGCTCGTGGGGGGAGTTTTTGCAAAAGCATGCACTGTGCTTTCAGCTTTCCCCTTGAAAAGCCTTTAGATTCCTGGTGGCAAACTCTATTCTATAATCTAAAATTTGTATGTGAAAACACTGAATGAATTCCTCTAAGAGCCATATAGTTGGTCAGAAATGTTAAAGCTATTTGGAGCTGGATACACACTAAACGAGAGTTCTGTGTTGCACAGCAGCAGTGAAAGGAGACGATGGTAGTTGCTGAAAATCGCTGAGTGCATGAGGAGAGAGCCAGATTAGATTTGGGTTAGTGTGCAGGGTGGAGCGCCGGGATAATCCTGTCACTGTTCCAGCCCTCTTCTCAGTCAGGATGACCTTCACCAGTCCAGACAGAACATTAGCAGTTGCAGCCCGTTACTCTGTCTGAATAGATGAGCAGAGACTGTCTACTGAAGCTGCAGTGATTTGGTGCTGTACAGCATCTTCAGTAAAAATCAATGGTTAGGTCCCACAAAAAAAAGTCATACTTATCTTAAAGGAGGGAGGGAGGTGGGTGGGTGAGTGTGGGTGTGCGTGTGTATGTGTGTGTGTTGGGGGGGGGGGGGGGGGGGGGGGCTTTTCTCTTGTGATTGTGATCTCAGTGGACAGCCATTTGAATACAGATCATTACAAAGAAGTGTGGACATTCTAATGTAAAAGATCACTTCATGAATATCTGGGATTTTATGGGGTTAGGGTAAATGTTTTTGGAGTGACAGTTTGCAGGTCATCATTATGTTGATGGTAGCAAGCAAAGTAGAAACAGTGCATCTCATTTCCTGCTGTCATGTTTAGCTGCTTTAATGAGTGTTTCTTGGTACTGTACCGCTTTACAAGTATGTTGGAAAAAAACAGCCTGTGCCAAGATTGTGTACAGGAACTCTTGGAAGGAGACGCAGATTTACCTTCAAGGTATTGAGTAATAAAGAACAGGTTAAATAAGAGGAAACACCAGAGGTTAACTTTGTTTGCACGTTGCCAATAGGCTTGGCTTTACAAACCCAGTGAATGAAGACTCTTCCAGAATCTTCAAGCAAATCAGTTGCAAGATTAGTCTGAGGCTCATGGAGACAGGAGAGTAAACATGCTCACCACAACCAACACTCATAAGACAAAGCACACTGTCACACATCATTTAGCAATTTAACACGCTGATACTAAACAAACTGCAAAAACCTGCAAAAAAAATAAAAATAAAATAAAAATCTCATAAAGAGAATTTACTTGAAAACTGATAAAAACCAGCTGTAATTTGCTGGCTGACAGTATCACATTTGATCTCATAGTTAGAGCTCCCCTGCTTCCTCACCTGCTCTCTGCTATTCGTACTGCAGGGAATATGAAAGACACTTGTTGTGGCAAAGAGATTTAGCTGACCTGACAACATCTTGGCAATGGCTGATAAGACAAGTCCTTACTGTTCATTCACGTGTGTAGTAACTTATTTTTTCTGTCCCGGGGTGAAAATGATATTAGAACTATCAAAATGTGGCACAAAATGACTACAAAGAGATCGAGACTGAGACAAAATGCCCATGAGGAGCTCAGACACAAAATGTCCACAGAACCATGAAAAACTACCAAACTGTGAAATAAAATTACTCAATTATAGAGACACAAACTAAAGACTCATGAAAGCCAAAATGAAAAAAGAAGAAGAAAAACTGCAAAGAGATGCAAAAAGATTCGAAGGTGAAATACTGAGTGGGGAAAACACTACAAAGATTCAAAATAAGCTGAGTTAGACCCCCAACAAACACAAATTTCATATTTTCATAATTTCATAACCATTCTATGCTTTCAAAACCCATCTTCTGTCCACATACTGATGAGAGAAGTCAAGTCTGCAGCTACATTTTGAAATGGACTCATCTAGGCAGCAAATCTACCTAATAAATAGCTGTTCTTATATAGCAATTAAGAGAAAAAATCTAATCACAGGAGGAAGTCTGACAGCTTTCGTGGTCACTTATCTACAAAATGACTGCACTCTAGACGCGGCTGTGATGCCATATTTATAACTAAAAGTGTTTTATCATATATTGATCATATATCGCAATAAGTAAAATTAAAATGATAGAAATAAAACAGGTTATGTAATCTGAGCTTTGCATTTGTTTGATAACTATGTCCTCAACCTGAATGGACATCGTTTGAACAACCACAAATTTACTTAGTAACAGTTCTTCAGGCCAAAAACGTCCCCACAAACTTAAAAGCAGAAACTGTTTGATGTAATTTCCTTAATTTCACTTCGGATTATTCCGTCCAGCGAGAGTGGTGTAAACCAGTTAGTCACTGTGACAAACACGTGTTGCTCTGAGCGATCCAGTCGGCCGCAGACCGCCCAGCATTCCTTGGGGCCCCTTTCACTCTTGGATAATTACTGCTGCCTTGTGAGAGAGGAGGAAGTGCCAGCGAGAACAAACAAAAGCAAATTAGGGGATGCAAATGTCTGCTTGAGTGAACGTGTTCAATCTATGGTTTCAATAGGCTTGCGCAATGACCGTTGGCTGAAATTCAAGCCTTGTTTATATATTTAAAAAAAAAAAGGACAAGAAAAATGATCTCTTCATTACTACTTAGGACCCTTACAGAGCAGAGCTAACAGCTCTAAGAAGCACTGTTTTTTGTTTAGGTGTGGGTAAAGAAAAAGCTGTGATTTTTGAAATGATTTGCATGTGGCTGAAAACAATAGGAACACTCCTTCCCAAAGAGACACAATGTACCCATTCATAACTACGACAGGACTGAGTGCACAGCCTGTTCATGTTTGGAGGGATTACACAGATGACAGATTATTGGAGAGTACATTTTTAAAAAAAAATTCTATCAAGGGCTTAACTTTGATGAAAGTATTGTTTTTATTGGTCTGACATCAAAATCTGATGTCATCCTTTTTATTCTATGCAGGATTATTGTATAATTCACACTACATGGTCAAAAGCATCCAGAAACCCCTAGAAAGTATGTGTTCCAATAAAAGGAATTCTTATATAACACCATACAGTGCTGTGTATTTATGTTCCTGAAAGGTGGGTCCCAACCTTTGTGATCTGAGACCACTTAAGTTTGCCCAGTACTTTTTTTTTTTTGGCTCTGTGATGTCAAAGAGAGGGGACAGCCCTAATATGGTCATCTCAGGCACAAACCTTCTGCTTGATCAGAGGGAAGTTAGCTTAAAGGGAGAAGCACTAAAACACCTTGATTCAGACAATGAAAGAACTGAGGGGCTGCATCAAGGCCCAGCATATGATAATTAATTACTATTCTGCCAGTAAAATCATGCAAAGATGAAGAATATGAAGCATAATAGGTCCCCTTAAACTTGTATTATTTCTGGAGTGTGGAAACATGCTATATATTCTAATGCTCAGCTACTCTAACACCAGCTGAAATACCAAAATCAGGGACTGATAATAGAGTGGCAACCACCCCAAGGAGTAATCTGCTGGGATTGGTTCAAGCCCCATGATGGATGTTTGGAAGAATGGATGGATGGATGGATGGATTAATGGAGTATGTAACTTGAGCAAACCAGATCCTTAAATTTATCAAGAAGTTAATGGTCTTTAATTTCAAAGCTGTGAGCAAGAATGCTTCCTCTTTCCCTTGAGAAGGACTTACACTTTTTTTTGTGTTCTCCTTACTGTAAGAATTTAGGCTGGCTCCAAAAACAAGTCAAACCCTGCAGACTACCATGTTAAACTGCAAATCTATGTAGCATTAAAGAATGTGTTTACGGCGCCTGGGTGGCTTAGTGGTGAAGCCGGCGACCACAAACATATGCCGCGTTGCAGTGTGGGCGGCGCGGGTCGAGTCCCGGTCCGTCGCCAATTTGCCCGCATGTCTTCCCCTGTATTTTTCCCCCATTTCCTGTCTCTCTCTCTACTGCCCATAAAAGCCGCTGTGGCCAAAAATGCAAAAAAAAAAAAAAAATGTGTTTACAGCCTTGTACACAAAATGGTTTTAGTCTCGATAGTTAATCTCCCCCCTCATAACAACTGAATGAAGATTTTAGCTAAAACTCATCCACTTGAATCCTGTAACCGCTTAAATTTAAAGGTTTTGCCACTTTGATTACAGACGTATCAACAAGGACAACTGTACTGATCTGTTAGAACTCACCTTTGCTAGTTCAAGTCACTGAACTGGGCCTCTTTTAATGACCTGTCACTTAGCACTAATTAGCATGTATGTGTGTCTGCGAATTATACTTATAAACTTTATGAAGTAAAGTACACAAGATAGCTAACAGTAGCTAATGACTTAGCAATCCGCCATCTGATGTACGTACAGTCACTACTGGCTCCAAGAAACCATAGCCACAGCCAAACTGTAAAAGTTAAGGCTTCAAAATACAAAGTCTAGAAACCAGTGGGTTAATTAAACCAACTCTTTCATGTGTAGTCAGTGTGAGAAACCCACCAAACCTGAGCCAAGATGTAATGATGATCTTGTGGCGCTGTGGCTCAGACAACAGAGCAGGTTACGTAACACAGTTAGATTCCAGCAAGGTTTTTATAGTTAACTAAAACTAAAGTAAAAACTTAAACTACATATGAAAAACATATTAGTTAACTAAAATAAAAAATAAACTAGATTAGACTATTAAAAATAAATGAATAAAACTAACTGAAATTATTTTGTAAACTGGGAAAATTTGCTAAAACAAAAATATAGAGGAAATATCCTTAATTTTACTATTTGTTAGTTTGGTAAAAAATATATATATATATATATAAATATTACAACCATCAATGCCTCATCAGGGAACTTCCCTGATGAGGCATTGATGGTTGTGTTTATTGGATGCCTACAAACCTGTGAGTCATAAGTTCTGCCTCTGACTAAAACTAACACTGAAACTAATAATAATTTAAAAAAAAATAAACATTTTCAAACAAGAAAAACTACACTGAAACAAGAAAATCCACTCTGGAAACTAACTGAAACTAAACTGAATTTAAAACAAAAAGTCAAAATGAAATAAAAATTAAATACTAATTAGAAAATACAAAATGATCATAACGCTGGATCCCAGTCTCCTCCTAGGTGAAGAGAACAATCCAGCAGGTTTCAGGGATCATGCTGCAATTTCTTGCGGAACTGCAGATTTAGCCGAATATATTAGTCATATTAAATATATAGAAATATAAAAGCTGTTCTATCAGGATAACCTGTCAGTATTGGAACACATGAAGGGACTTAAGCATTCAATTTTATAATTAAATATATCATTAAACATATTCTGCTTAAATATCCCCGCTGGTTTTTCAAATATTTACTGAATGAAATTTTAACAGAGGCTGGTGAGGGAATCAGGGCAGTGAGGTATGAGGCATTTTTTCACTTTGGGAATCAATCCAATATTTCTTTTGGAGCCTCAGTTCTTTTGCATTTTTTAAATATATACTTACACTCTGTCACATGAATACATTCTTGTGCTTTTCCCACGCTATTTGCTTTCTGGTGAGTCTCACCTGTGCCCGAAGCCAGTGTCCTGTCATCACGTCCCTGAGGTCCTGGGTGACGACAGCTCCAAACAGTCAAGCAGCCATTAGTCATAGAGCAGGATGAAGGGGTTGATACAATGGCAGCAATGTGTCTCCAACCCTGGTGACATCCCTCCAGGTGCTCAGGACCTCACACATCTCCTGAAGGCCGATACCAGAGAGCATTGATGCAGGTTTCAGTCCCACTCAGGGCTGAAGGCATGAACAGGTTTCTCTTTCTTTTAATCTGATTACAGTAGGTGGATTGAAAAAGCTCAAGTACACAGAAGGGCTGGAAAAGTCTGGAGACACAGGAAATCTGTTACAGTGGTGGAAGCACAGGTAAACCACTTATAACAGACAGGAATAGAATGAGGAGGAGCATGGAGAGATTTAGTGATCCGGACAGTTCGATGGCCACATAATCCAGTAAACTGTTGTTGTCTCATGTCTCAAAAAACACAAGACAGATCTGTTGATAAAATTTTGAGTAGTTTGAAATATTAGAATTAAATAAAATTTCATGTCCTTCCCAAGGATCTGATGCCCCACTGCATCTGATCAGTCGTTATTGACTGTTATTGATTTACTGGGGCTGGATTCTCCATCTATGTCTTGTGCTTGCTATGGGCTTGAAACTAAAAGGTGAATCTTCTTTATTTTGTTTTACTGTTATTACTGTAACCCCAGTTCTGTGTCCAGTGTCCCTGTGGAACCCCTGAACTGTACAGTGAATTTATTTACCTCAATAACACTGAGATCTCAATGTAGGCTAATCCTTGTGCTGTTGTTTGGATATAAGTGTATATAGCCTATGTAACTGATCAAAAATATTGGTCTCAGCTGGTGGTGATGAGTGATTTTTTTATTTTTAAATAAATTCTAATGTCCTGAAAAGCATTGGTGACCAAACTCAATATTTTTCTTATCTAAATAATAGTCATATATACCACTATCCATTATGAGGTTTAGCAACACCACAGAATCACATTTGATTGTAAATGAAATAAACATCCATGAGATATGAAAGATATCTACAGATACATGTGAATGAGTTCTTCCTCACAAAAAGTCTCTAAAAAGTAAATAAATGCAGTATTTTTAAATTGAACACACACACACACACACACACACACACAGTTGGATTTTTTTTTTAATCAATTAAAAAAAAAATTCTTCCGGTACTACCTCGTATTCCGTCCGGTATTTGTAGGAACCTTCCTCTTTGTTCCGGCCTTACTCGAGCAAACATGGCGGCGGAGGGAGATGTCGATTTGGACTTGGAAGCCGAGGAAAACTGTACCGGGAAGCCGGCAGAAAAGCCTCGGAAACATGACAGCGGGGCCGCTGATTTGGAGAGGGTCACAGACTACGCGGAGGAGAAGGAAATCTCCAGCTCTGACTTAGAAACGGTGAGAGCTTTGGGCTAACATTAGCTTCGGAAACATGCGGCCATTGGTGCCGTCACTTCCCCTCACATCATCACTGACAGCGACCCATGTGAATAATTTAGTCTCTTTGATATCGAGCTTATGAAAATTTGACCTACACGAGTTTTCCTCATGCTACTGGGTACCTAGTGTTCGCTAAATTATGTAAAGTTAGTGATAAACGGTGCTAACTGCCTCGTAGCTAGGCAGCTAAACCCAGCGGCTGTTTTTTTGGGCTTTCTGAGATGTTAAAAAGACACGACAGACTGAGAGAGCAGAGAGAGCAAAAATCCTAGTTGGTACTGCCAGCGAACCTCCAACCTTTTGTTTTTAAATGGGCCTCTTTAATTCTGGGTGTGGGGTGAATTTTAAAACGTCTAATCGATAGATCGTCAGAAAACAGTAAATGCTACCTTTAGGGCTGCAACTAAAGATTATTTTGGTAGTCGAATAATCTGTCATTTTTGTTATCGATTAGTTGATTAGTCAACGATTATTTCAATCTTAACTCACCTGTTCAAGCCTGCCCACCTGTTAACATCACCTTGTTCTCTTCTCACAATTGAAATAATGACCCATAAAAATATGAGTTTAAAACTAATCAAATGTATTTTTAACATTAATGTGACCATCACAAAAAATATCAAATTAAAAATGCATATTAAAGTAAATGCAATTTTTATTTTTAAATGAAAATATAATGCGCAAATAAATAAAAATGGCCTCTGTCCAAAATGAACTTTTGGACAGAGGCCAAGGCTTCAAATTAAATCAAAAAGATTTTTCTGTCCAAAGCAGCTGAAACATTTACAGATGATTCAGTTCATACAGAGGTTTGCTATTCAGAACGAACACTGATATTAATATGAGGAAAAAAAATAGGAGCCAACGTAGCTGCTCCTATTGTCCTTCACTCGTTGGCTAACATAACTGAAATGGCGGTGTTTACCAAACATCATCCATGAGAGTTTGTTTCCGACAGGTAGACTAACACAAACATTACTGTAAAAACATTAACAGGTATCTACGACGCACTAACGTACCCATCCAGAGCTGATGTCACAGCTCCAGGGTGCCGGCGTTTTAAACGCTCAGCACTGCAGTGATGCTGCCGTGGAAGGAAAGCTCTGCTTTGCACAGACTGCATTCAGCTTTATTTCTGTTTTCTGTGAAATGCTCCCACACCTTTGACAGTCTGTCTCCATTTTCTTTTTCTCCACCCTCCTCTCTTTTCCACTAGCTACCTTATATCATTTTCCAAATCCCATAGTGATGTAGTCAGAGTCCAAAATCCACCCCATCCCAATCCCCTCCCAGAAATGCTTTCAGGTAATGTTTTGTAAAGTAATTAATTATATTTCTGAGTTACACTCAGTTAAGCATATCAGCTGTACAGACTGTAGGGCTGCAACTAAAGATTATTTAGGTGGCCAAATAATCTGTCAATTTTATCGATTAGTCAATGATTATTTCATTCTTACCTCACCTGTTCAAGTCTGACCACCTGTTAACGTCCTCAAGTTGTCTCTTCTCACAGTTAAAATAATGACCCATAAAAATGAGGTTGAAACTAATCAAATGTATTTTTAACATTAATGTGACATCACAATAAATATCAAATAAGCAATGCATATTAAAGTGAATACAATTTTTATTTTTAAATGATAATATAATGCAAATAACCACACACTTGGTGGGTGGGGGTTAAGGGTCAACGTATACGTTTTTCATTTTTGAAGAATGTCAGTCCACGCACTCATGGGCTAATCTAACGAATCACAACACCAGCAAAAAGCCCAACAGGAAAATGGCAACAAAACATTGTTTGCCATATGGATAGAATTCTAAGTTTTGGGTGTGAATTTTCCTTCAAAAACATGTTTATACAAAATCTGAAATGAGTATCCATTGAGCACCCTCCAGTTCCAGTTGGATGATAAACTTTCCATCCAGCCATATAAACTCAACACCTGTGGGCTTGACAGGTGGTTTTAGAGTGCTTCCTAATGAGTGGTCATATGACCAGGTTTCATTGATTGATTGGTTTGTGTCTGTCTGCTGGCATGCAGCAAGGGTGCCAGCAGCAAGGGTGCTACTGAGTCTTGAAAATATATCCGCTTTGCACACTTGTGAATATTTGATAATTGTGAGCGGTCCCTTTATAACATTTACTGTAACAATTAGTTTTTAATTTGCATGCATGTATGGAACTTAGATTGTCGTCAGATTTTCTCTGGGTTGTGAAAACCGTGCAAATACAATTAATGTTTTCCCTCCCAGGCCATGTCAGTGATTGGAGACAGAAGATCGCGAGAACAGAAAGCCAAGCAAGAGAGGTAAGAGCATGCTCTTCACCTGTAACTGAAGGGTTGGGTCCTTTATAAAAATCCATTTTCTCCGTATTTTGAGTTTTATTCATTCTAAAAGACCCAGGAAAGCAGTGTGGTGTTTTTTGTTGTTGTTTTTTAGCAGGAAATGCATGTTTACTTATTTATTCCTGTTTTCAGAGAAAAGGAGTTGGCTAAAGTCACCATCAAGAAAGAGGACGTAGAGCTAATTGTAAGTTTTGTGGGTTTTTTTATTTTTTACTCAGTGATTTTGTCTAATTTTTTAGCTATTATACAACCAAACAGCTGCATGTACAGTAAATGCCCAAATGTATGTGGACACTAACACTGTGATGAACATCTTGCTTAACAGACCTGGCTTTATGCACAGGGATGCCACTATAGGTATTATGACCTATTTTAAACTCCTGTGGAACAGTAACAGCTATGAAAATGATAAATGCGAGCATCCTAAAATGGAACTGAAAAGTCTCCTGTTAACTGGCCCGAACTCAGATTTGGGCAATCTGTGTAATGTGAAAGTACCCAAACTCCTAAAGGTCTTGTGGAAACTAATCAAACTAGGATCCTCTTTTCACTCTTCTTGCTCCAGGATCATTTTGTGCATTGTTGCTGTGATTTGATTCATTTTAAGTCATCTACATGATGTCAAGTTGTGACTGTGAGCACAAAAGCTCCACCCACCTGTTGTTCAAACCTTGTTTACAAGGGATAGCCAAACAGAAGAACTACACCAAGGATCAGTATCAGTTATTTTGAACTACAAAGCTACTTCAGTGGAGTCAAACAAAATGTTGAGCTAGAAATGAGCGTCATAGGTCATTTAAGTCCAGCTAATTAAGTCCAGCTAAAAGGTTTAAAGTTTTATAAAAGTTTGCTTTAGCTCTTGGATTACACTGTAATTTGATTCTCTGTTGTCGTGCAGATGTCTGAGATGGAGATTTCGAGGGCCATGGCAGAACGCAGTCTGAGGGAACACATGGGGAATGTGGTGGAAGCTCTGGTGGCTCTGACCAACTGAACATGATTTACACACTGGACTGCTTCACTTAGTTTGTGATCGAGGCTCAGTCAGGCTGGGGTGTTAAACGTCTGTAATTTTTTTTTTTTTTAATAAAAGTTGACATCTGGCTTGGTTCTCTTCCCATTTATGAAAGTGGAAAAAAAAAATACAGCTTTAATTGAAATGTACCAAATTACAACATCAGTATTTAAACACCAAGCAAAAAAAGGATAAGTCAATGGTAGATTATGTATACTAAACATTTTAGATAACTTACAAAATTACATCACAAGCCATCATTCAATTATGTAGAAGCATCTTTAGTAGATTGATGAAAACATTTTTACAGCTAAAATCCCACCAGTAACATCTTTAGTAGATTTCTAGGAGCCAGCAGGGATGCTGAACCTCCCAAATCTGTGAACTGATCAAAGTGTTACAGTCAGTCTATTTGCTGATTTCCTTCCACGTCATAGTCCAGAGAAACAGATTCATCAGACTGCAGCTCAGTCTCTGAAAGTCTTTAAAGCTGCACTGTGGGCCTGATGATATCCTTTTCACGTGCACCTTAAGTCTTCCTCTTCTTCACTGTGGGCCGGTCAAACACGTCCCTCACGCCTGCCGCCTTCTGTTTGAAGAACTTTGTATTCTGAGCGCTCTCTTGAGCCCAGGCCGAGTCGAACGATGTGGTGTCCTGGTCCACCAGGTGAGTGTACTTGGTGCGTCCAGACCGGCCAAAGTTTTTGACCTTGAGAATGGGGGGAAAAACCACAAAAGGTCAGAGCCCAACAAATGGAGCTGAATAGGATACAGCTGGTGATGTGCTTTGACTTGCCTTAGGTAAATTTTACTGGTAATACCAAGTTTAAAACTACCAAGACCTGGAGGTTAAAAACAAATGTACTCAGCACAACAGATATGTTCACATGGTCTCACTGAACTACTCTTAACACAACAGCCTGTCCTTTAAATACAAAGTTTTGTTGTTTGGTGGTCACAATGCGAAGAGGGCCGTTCTTCCAGACATCTGAAATTATTCACGTGAAAGACACATTCCCTTTATGATACCAGCCGTCACTGACCACACACATCTGCTTGGATGTCACAACACAGTTTGTGTGTCCATATGCATATTTACCACATACTGTCAGGGATAATTATGATTTTCAAATACTTTAATAGTCATTAAATTTAAAAGAGTAGAATGGTAAATGGACTAGTTCTTATATAGCGCTTTTCTACTCTGAGCACTCATGCACTTGTACAACACGATTACATTTACCCCATTCACACCAGCACTTCCATGATTAACTAAGCTAAGTGCTTTTATTATTTAACATTCACACTCCAAAGCAACTTGGGGTTAAGTATTTTGCCCAAGGATACACTGGCATGCAGCCTGGAGTAGCCAGGAATCGAACCGCTGACCTTCCAATCAATAGGTGGCCCGCTCTTCCTCCAGAGCTACAGCCACTCTACAGAAAACAGCTA
The DNA here is from genome assembly GCF_007364275.1 of Archocentrus centrarchus. Classification (NCBI taxonomy): domain Eukaryota; kingdom Metazoa; phylum Chordata; class Actinopteri; order Cichliformes; family Cichlidae; genus Archocentrus; species Archocentrus centrarchus. The sequence goes on from NC_044348.1 coordinate 416,009, forward strand.
CAGAAAATTGGGCAGCTAAATTGGTAGCTGTGAAATGAAATATCTTTGTGCTATTTCAGTGAGACTCTTCAGCCAGTGCTCCAGCCATGTTAGACGATGCTCTATAGACAGGAGGAGCATGCAAAGTCTATTAGAGCCAGGAAACTCTTCTGAAACATTAATAAATATGAAGTCCAGTAAAAACTCCAAGTTCCTGTATCACGAGCCCACCAACACTGGACATTTGAGAATTGTTTGGATGCGATCTTCAAATCTCTCCTTTACCCCCAGGCATTTTCCCCTTCCCACTCCTGCATTATCTTGAAGGGTAGGCTGCCCACTAAGAGTGTGCTTTCATCTCAGTGCAGTGAGAAAGTCTCTTCTGCATTTATAGTCATGCTAGGTTCTCTCAGTCTCCACTGCTGTCAAGTATGTGTGTGAGAAGGAAGAAGTGGAACACCGCAGCAGAGCATGGATAGAAGACAATGTTACTCAAGTTGAAGAAAACTCATCAGTCTAATGGAAATGCAATTAAAGCTTCCAAACAATTATCGATTCATGTAAACCTGCGAACAAACATCTGCAAGTCCGCTAATTAAGCTGGTCCAGGCTAGCCGGAGCGCTGGCTGAAGAGTTAGAGACTGAAACACCCAGCAAACATACGAGGACATTTCATAGCAAACAGTTCAGCTGCCCAATTTTCTTGAGCGCACAACAACAGAAATACTAATATTAATTTTAAAAATGTGGCTAAATGTTCGTGTCCCCCTCCTTGAGGTTCTTTCTAACTAGATTTCCTTCTGAGAAACAAACATATTCCAAAACTTTAACCACCAACTTGTACATTACACCATTATATGAACACAATGCTATTACAACTGTAATAACCTGTTAAATGGTCCATCTACAACAAAGATGAAAAACAAGCAAAAGCAACCGACCTGCATAACTTTGGGTAAGATGGTTTTGTTGAAGTGATCCTCCAGAGTAGGCGCACTGAAATCTCTCTTGTACACGTCCTCCTCCTCGTCCTGTAAGAGAAACCACATCTTTACAGTTAGAGATGTTAGATAATTAACTGATGCTGTACAGCCTGGATGAATGTACGCAGGGCTGTGCCAGGAGGCCAAAGATGACAAAAATGTCTTTCTCAGTCCTTCTGAGTGGTCACAATAAAAAAGGTGGGACATGAAATTCTGATCCAGGAGTCTGCTGCCAGGGATACTGAGTACAGGTCTGGTGCTCGTTAAAGGAACTGTAATTTCTTACTTTCTTCATGTTCCAATGGGTGACACAATTTCAGATGCTGAAATAGATCCAAGGTGTTGCCTGTGTGATGGTGTGTCCCTTCTGCACTGTTTGCAGTGCATATGCACTGCTTTTTGTTATACTGTAAACAGCCCAATATCACCAATGTACTGAAGCCGAGTACCTCTGTATGCATGCACATAACTTTCTGTGCATTTTTATTGGTTAAAGTTTTACTGAAAATTATCATTTTATTATCTATGCCTAGTTCTTTGATTAAAGTAAACTACAGTCACCTAACTTAATTCATACAAATGCAAATTCTTTCATTTCCAAGTAAACTTATCTCTTTCATTGCCTTTGCTAGATTTACAGAAAATGGAAAATGTAGAAATAGCTTAAGTATATCCATCAAAATGCATGAAAGGTATTAAGAGCAAAGAGAAAATAATATGTAAATAGTTCTTATAGCCATCCATCCATTATATATATATCAATCATAGAAAATTAACTGATCAGGGTAAGTAAATAGAGCAATTAAAGCAAAAATACTTTATTACATTTGTTTACCTTTGAAGTGTTACATTTAATTGATTTGTAAATGAATCCCTACATTTATTTTTTATACTATTTTGTGGCATTTCATCATCTGTTTATTTACTGAATTGTTTATTGCTTTTCTGATTATGGTGGTTTTTGTCTTCCACAGCTAACAAAGTTTCTCAGTCAGAACAATAACAAAATAATTATTTTGATGGTATTGTAGAATAAAATATTTGGGTTTAGTAGTTGGCTCAGTTTTTTACTAAACACTGAGAAAACTAGCACCATGTAACAGGAGGAAACCCTTGTGGTAAGCCTGTGAAGTACAGGGCAAGCTCAGGAAAATGAGAGAAGGCTCTCACCATGAAGAAGGCTCCTCTGTGGTAGTACTTCTGGAGGAACTTGTATTTGCCTTTGCTGGCTTTGTTGGTGATGACCTTTCCACTGTTGCGAAGCTCAGCCCTGCGCTCCTCTTCCGTCAGGCTGTGGAATCGCTCAATTTCAGCCTTCTCCCTCTCAAAGCTGAGGACAAACAATCCTCATTACCTCTTCAGGAACAACAGCTGCATTCAAGCATTCAAGTTCCTCTCATCATGAATTAATTTTTAGTGACTCAAACTGGTGTTTACTCACGCTTCTCGAGCCTCTCTGTCCCTCTTGATGCGTTTCAGCTCTCTGACCTTCCAGGCTTCATATTCTTCCTCCTCATTCTCTCCATCAGTGTCCAGAGCATCCAAAGCAGCCAGCGTGCGCCGGTTCTCCTCATACTCCTTCTTAGCCTCTTCCTCCACAATCTTGAGGGTGTAGCGCCGTCGCTCCTCCACCTGCCTCTTAGCTTCAGCCTCCAGCTCTCTCTGCCTCAGCTCCTCTGCTTCACGCTCTGCCACTGTGACTCTGTCTTTTCTGTTGAGTGAACAGTGAATGTACTAATCAATGTTAACTTCCTGATAACCATTGTTTTATTGTTGTGATCTACTGTCATCTGATACAACCAGGAATCTCTGAGTCTGTTCTCAGTCCAGCTCACCAAACATTGCCATATATTTTTTTGTTTGGTTGATGTGGTGCATTTTTCCAACAATAGGAAAGAGGATGTCGTGATATTTTTGTGTTGTTTTGCTCACAAGCACTTCCTGCAAGTGTATATCCCGTTTTTTACCATTTTTTCCTCCTTGCATGAAATGCGCATCATACGTCAGGATAATATACAGGAAAGGTTATGACGTAGATTATTGATCAGAACTCTGGTTTTATTTGGCCTATCAACACGATTTAAAAACTGGTACGTAGTTTGACGTCTGCACTTTTAACTCATGTTGAAATGGAGAAGCAGCGACCTGCTGGGTTATGGTAACTAGGATGGTTTTATGTTGGTCCTACAGAGAGCCTATGCACAGCTTTGCAGACTGCCATCTGTATGTTGTAGCCATTTACAGCCATCGGAGGCAGTATTATTAACAACCGGTCTAAGGATTATTCTTGTTCTTGTTTGTGCTCCTCGTGCTGCTTTCAGGTCTTTGGTGATTCCATCTATGCACAGCATCCTCACTGTATGCCTGCATGCCAGGAATCGAACCACCAACTGTCTGATTAGTAGATGACCTGCTCTACCTCCTGAGCCACAGCCATATATGAAAAAGGAAAACTTTGGACAATATCCTGATTCCCTGGAAATGTTCCTACATTCTTGTGTGTAAATAGCTCAAGATTATACATCCAAAATATGCTGTTTGTTTCCACGTGACACGATTGTTCTGGATAAACGAGCCAAAGCACACATGAAACAAGACTTTAACTGAACAATAACTCACCCCTAACCCTTGCACTATCACGCATAGGAATGTGTATTTTTTCATAAGGGACCTTACTGATTTTTGTTCCTTTAGATATGCAAGAGATATTTTCTGGAAATCTTCACGTCTTGATCTGGCAAATTACGTCAGCATGTTGCACAGAAACCCTGACTGAGACTGTCGCCCCTCTGTGACACTGATAAAGACAGTTTACGGGTTCGAGAGCATTTGTTGCTACAAACTTTCTCTGTGGTTTCAGCTCATACTTGCGGATGAAGACAGGTTTGAGCCGTGGCTCTGCTTCGTCCTCGCTGTCGGTGTATTCCTCATATTCAGACTCAGACTCAGACTCCTCCCCTGACTTCCCCTCCTCCTCCACCTCCATCACCTCCATCTCTTCATTCTTCCTTTCTACGGCTCGCTGACGCATCATTGCTCGCCTCCTCTCGATTTCCTACACATGATCAGAAGAAAAAAAAAAATTTATTGCAAATAAAGTAAAGATGTAAAAAAAGAAAGAAGCAATTCAAGACATTTAATTATAGCAACCTCATCATCCACTTCTTCTTCTTCTTCCTCTTCCTCTTCACTGCTCTCCTCTCGCTGTGGGTGCCACGTGCCTTCATCAGAGTCTTCGCTGCTCTCAGCCACAACTTCAGGCTCTGCTATCTGTCTGTGTCTTGCAAGCCTGAGGACAGAGAAGCAGAAAGCACGTTGTCACATCAGCTTTTCAGTACGATCATTTCAGTGATCATTTCAAATCAAATCTTAAAAGCTGTGCACCTCTCTTCCACGTCCTCCGACACACGGTTCAGCAAACGTCTGAGACGCGGATCGGAGACCTCCTCCTCCTCAAGTTCCACCTCTGGCTCCATTTCCTTTCCCTTCTTCACAAACTGGAAGTCCTCTTCTTCCTCATCAGAAGACTCCATTGGCGCGTAGTCAGGACGTTTACCTGATACATACCTCTTCACCTTCACCTTCTCCATGGAGAGCTCACCTGGCACATGGAGAGACACAATCATCTTAATCACATCTTAACAACACTTTGTTTTGGAAGAATAACTCAACAGAACTACAAATTAATTCCAACTTTGAAGTTTCTAATTTGAAGTTTCATTTACAACTTAATCTTTGTTAAAACAAAGTCATAAATGTGATTTTCACTTATTTATTTAATAAGTAATCATCTCATTATATTATTGTTAGGTAACTAAAGCATTATCTTACAAACTGAAAACTAGAAAAGAGTTCAAGTTATTGATTTAAGGCCTTTCTTAAGATTAATTAAAAGATATCTGCAATTTAAATGACTGATTTGACAAACGAGTCATAAAAATTATATACACACACACACACGCAATTTATGGTTTTAAATTGTTATTTACGATGTTGTCAACATATTCTAGTATCACATCTCAGAAAATTACTTAAAAACTTTTCAAGATAAATCCAAATTTTCTTAAACACACTTGACAGCAAAGTGAATGCATTTTGATTTTGGGTCCTTGGCATTGCTTATGTCGCCAAAGGTTCAGACTTCAGGCGACTCTAAACACTCTGATTTGTCAACTCTTGGCTCTGTATGACTACAGAGAGAGGCTCTTTACAACTGGGTCATGTCAGGTACGCAGCTCTATCTGTGTACGCCTGCTCTTCTACCTTATATTTAGGGAGACAGCGAATGAGGATATTTTTTTTTTTGGCCTAAAGAGAAAGGAACTAAAACGGCTCGTTTCAGGAATAGAGTGAACTGAGAATTATCCTGAACCGTAAATCGTTCAAGTTACTACTGAAGCAGCCGTTTCCCATCAGGTGAGCTCCACAACTATACCTCTGCTGCCATGTTCCTTCAATTCTTTGTCACTGTTAAGCTACGAATGTCATTTTACAATTGAATTAAATCCATAAGAATTTCTTTTCAGCACTTTAATAAAAAAAAAAAAAAATCTCTTCGTTATTTTTACATAAAATTTACACTCAGCTTTGCGGCGCTAGCTGGCTAACTTTTAGCTAGCAGCCTGCTGGCTAAACTCACCTTTCTCGTTCCGGACCGGCACGGCTCCAGCCGTGGACTGGATCGGCGGGAGCTTCATGTTTAGGGCTTCGCGACTAGACATGACTGCCCGGTCGACCATATACAACCGTGCAGATACAAAAAAAAAATTGGTCTTTCACTTAGACAAAATGAGCTCCTCGTCGTCGCTCGAGTCAAACGGAAGTCGGATACAATCGGTGAACGGACAGGAAGTGGATTTTCTCCGACTGTTTTCCGCCCTGTGAGGAGGAATTTAATACAGAGGATAATGTTATTTAGCATTCCCAGTGGTGATACACACGATTTCAAAAGCTACTGAAATTGAAATTAATTTTTTTAAAAAGCGTAAAATTAACCTGTTAAAACAGCGAGGGGTAAAAGTGAATGTTAATATTCTAAAACGGTTTAGTGTAACACCGCCCCCTGCTGGCTGCTGAGCTACACTGCTTTATTGCTGTTGAAAAACAATTATTGTTGTGAGTCCTCCTATAAATTTAATTATTGTTTTCTTGGTTAAAAAGATTGTGAACCCCGCGTCCCCGTGTAATGAAGCAGAAATATATCGCTTGAATAGAGAATATTCAAATCAGCTACATTTAACTTATTGTTGCATATTAGCTTACTTATTTGCTTCTAAAGAAAGCGGTTGTTTTCACTGGATTCAAATATAGCCAATAAAATGTATAGTTAAAAATGCTTAGTGGCATATTGTATACTTTGTGTAATGCAGTCCTGCAAATGTGTATAATGGGTTCATTTTTTAACAGACAGTGTTTTTGTGCAGAAGTTACAGCAACCAAATGAAGTAGTAACATCTTTTACCCTTGAACTGATACTCAACACTGAACACAACACCAAACTCAAGAATTCAACTATCCTGCCAAAACATATACATATAAATACATTTAACATTTAAATACACAAAATTTAAGGGCACAGTATTATAAATGATTTTTTAAATTTTTTTATTTTGACTATTTACAAATGAAAAAGCATTTTTATTTGTAATTTAAATAGCCCACTCTCCACTGTGTGTGGCCCTGCTGTCAGAGCTGGACTCCTCTCTGTTTGAAGAGCTCCTCCAGTTTCTTCTCCAGAGCTAAATTGGCTCCTTTCAGGCCTTTCACCACCTCAGAGGCCCACACAAAATACTCCTGCACCCGCTCAGCCGTCCAACCTGCCAAGCATGTACAGAAACAGAATGAATTGTGACCTAAAAAAAAAAAAAAAATCTAAACTTGTCACAAAAAATAAGGAAATTTATGTTGATTATTTCTTATTCGTAACAATGCTTCTTGGCAATAATTCTTATGCTGTTGAAAAGCCTGTTTATTTCCCCTCAAGTGGGGCCATTTTTGTAAGGAAAATACATTTGTGGGTTGAGCAGCAGAGTTGAGTATGTGGGCTGTGTCCATGAAAAACTTGTCAAGTCCTCTCTGCCAATACCAAACAGCTTATTCTGCTATTGACTCTTGTCCATCCATCCATCCATCCATCCATTCTCTTCCGCTTATCCAGGGCCAGGTTGCAGGGGCAGGAGCCTAAGCAGAGAAGTCCAGGCTTCCCTCTCCCAGCCACCTCCTCCAGCTCATCCAGAGGGACCCCAAGGTGTTCCCAGGCCAGCTAATAGAGATAATCGTTCCAGCTTGTCCTGGGTGTACACCACGGGGCCTCCTCTCCTATTGACTCTTGTTTGTGTCATTTATTGGATTGAATGATTGAAGTCTGAAGAAACAAACACATTGGCAATTCAACAATTTATTCACAAACAGGGGTCTCAGCAGCATGTGGAAGAACCATACACAGCCACAACAGCCTGGCGCCTCCTCCTCACGCTGGTCACCAGCTTGGTCACACACTGCTGTGTGATGGCATCTCATTCTTTAGCCAGCATTTTTTGCAAGTCGGCCAGTGTTGTTGTGTTGGTCACTCTTAAACAAACAGCACACCCAAGATGATCCCAAAAGTGCCCAATGGGGTTGAGGTCAGGACTGCAGGCAGGTCGTTCCATCCTCTTCGTTCCCAAAATCTGGAGGTAGTCTCTGATAAATCCCGCTCAGTGGGGGCGAGCGTTATCATCTTGGAGGATAGAGTTCAGTTCCAGAATGTGGAGATATTTGATTGCCACTGGTTGCAGAATCTCATCTCGATACCACTCTGCATTGAGATTGCATCATTGATGACAAGCCTGTCAGCACCTGGGGTACCAGAAGCTCAAAACAAGAGTCAGTAGCAGAATAAGCTGTTTGGCACTGGCAGAGAAGATTTTCCTTACAAATGTGGCTCCATTTAAGGGGAAATAACATTTATTGCCAATAAGAATTGTTACAATAAAGAAATAAGAGACAGAGTAACAATTTCCTTACTTTTTGTGCCATTTTTTTTTTTTTTTTTTTTAAAAACACTGGATCACAAGGTTTTAGCAAACAGGGTTGTACACAGAGAAGTACTGACCAACAGGAGTGCAGCGGTTCAGGTCCCTCAGGTTGTACAGTTTATCAGCTAGTTTAACCAGTTTGGCCTGTTGGCTGCAGTGAGGTGCGTGTTCCACCTGTAGACGCTTCCTCTCCCTCTTTGGCAGACTTTTGTCATCTGTCACCTCCTGAACAATGCGAGCCACGGTCACCCCAAAATTAGCTTCCAGCTCTGCAGGGGTTGTGTCTGTGTCTTCCACTGTGTCATGAAGCAGAGCAGCCTGCAGGGCAGGGAAGCACACAGGCTCACCAAAACAAGAATGGATGCACGTGACTGTGGCTAACGGACAACAACTAATAACTCACCTGCAAAACTTCGATGTCTGTGACTCCCCCTTCGTGGCTGAGGATTCTCGCTACTCCTTAAAAGCACACACAGAGAGCTGTGAGCAGCAGAGAGGACAGTCAACAAGACGCGCCACTGTTTCCAGCTGCTAAGAGAAGTCACTTTAGAGAACAAGAAGACTCTCTGTCATATGCACTCAGACATGTTTCATCCTCCCTAAAAGAGCTCCTGCTACACTTTGTAGAAAACACAACTCATACCTCATCTTCAAAAAGGAAAGTACAGTTTATAAAGCAGAGGTGGACGTACTACCAACAACTTTCTTTACACACAAGCCAGGGGTGTGGTGGCCATCGGGAGACTCGGGAGGTTTCCCGAACGGCCGGTCATTTCCAGGCCGAACCGGCTGGTGATCAGAATTTTTTTTACCCATCTCTCCCCCTTTGCTGCTACATGCACATACAGTTGTTTTAATGCTGCTGAATAAATAGTGTTTTTATACTGCAAATAAAGTTCTCTTGTTTTAAAACTATGGTTTGTCCGTTGTAGAATCGGATAAAAGGCCTCTCCAAACCAAACTCCCGGGCTGAATTTAAACCCCAGCCCGCCCCTGACACAAGCGAGATTAATCACTGAAGCACATGACTGCCCATCAATGACACTGCTAGCTACAGCCAAGATAAGCAAAACCACTGAGCCATACTCTAAAAAGAGGTTTATTTAGATATATATTTCTAGCAATCACTAGGTCCTCACCTACATAATGAAGCAGAATGCACAAATAAATATAAGAAAAAAAAAACAAAATAAAAACGTTTTGGGGAAATAAAAAGGGTCAGAAAGGCAAAATAACATGAATAAAAATAAATTAATGAAAAATTAAATGAGATAGCAATAAATGAGCAGAGGTAAATAATTAAAGAACAGAGTAATTAGTAATTCATGTTTTTCAGTATTATTTTTGGTACGTGCCTTTATTCGTTTTAATTTTGACCCTGTCAGGCCCCCCACAGTTCCAGCGCTCTGGAGCCCTTACAGGAAAAACACGGCCACCTGTTATTATTAGCTCAGCGAAGAAAAACGGAGGAGTGGGAGAGATATTCGGTTCATTGCAATCTGCAACCCACCGCTAGATGCTGCCAAATCCTACAAGCAGGTGCCGAAACAAAAACCGTGTAAACCGAGCTCCACCTCGACCGAGATACTATTGCACGTTAAGCGACAGAATTTATTGTTGAAAAGTATAACGTATCACTGTTAGACAGCAAGCTACTATAAAATAAAGATGCTTATTTTAAATTAAATATAGTTTTAATTTCTGCTAAGCAATTGGTTGTTATTTAATGGCAAACATATATTATTACTGATATAGGTGGTGTAAGCGAGTCACCCCTGATAACTACTGGTCGAAATCTAATTGGGTTTTAATTTTACCTCCTCCAACATTCTCAGGTTAACCATCAGAAGCTATTTAAAAAAAAAAAAAACTTTAACAGTAAGAGACTTCCCAGATTTACGCACTCCCCTGAAGACGTCAAACTACAGTGAAAACATACCTACCTATGGGGTGATTTATATACGGCGTTCCCTCTGGATCTTTACGTCTCTGGTTACGGTGTTTCTCTGCGGCAAATTGAACCGTTTCTAACAATAACGCTGCGTCTGAGCTCATGGTACAAAGTCTCGTGGAGCTCAATGACAAAAAAGCGAGTTTAGGTCGGTGATTTGACAAGTGTAGCGGTCCTTTCTTAGTAGTGTCCGGGCAGAAACAGCTGGTAATGGGATCAATTCCGGTTATTTAGCTACGGAAGCAGGTAGCTGCTAACATGAGCTAAAATCCGTTTCTCTTTATGTGTTGCAAGACGCACACCGTCAAATTGCTGGCATTTATTTGATACTCTGGCGGGTCAGTTTTACACACTAGTGTCAGCATTTTCGACGATCATTTATATAATGAATGTGTTTTTAGCTTGGAAGCTAAGCCAGCAGGGAGGGTGATCAGTACAGATCTCTGCCCATCTTATTGTTTCTGCTGGTTGTAGCATTTATTAATGTGCACTGTGTTTATGTTGTAGTATACGAGTATATATTTTTTATTTTATTTTTTTGCTAGCAGTGGATGAGTATTGTCAAGTCTCCGTCGTGTGTCCAGCATGGCTCACAGTACCAGGAGAGATTCCCCGGAGCTCCCTGACTTCTCCCTGCTCAAGAGACTGGCCAGAGATCAGCTCATCTATCTGCTGGAACAGGTAGGAGCAAGTCACAGCGACGTGCCTCTGCTTAATTTGGGTCGAGAGGCTGCCACCTGGCTTCTGCTGAAGACATACCCATCAGTAACATGATTGGCATGTAAAGTATGTCTATGACAGTGGCTTTTTAATTATACTTCCATCATTTTACTACACAGACATGTTATTTAAGAACCTGTAATATTAGAGAGAAAACTCCAACAGTCAGATGACGCCCTGTGAGTAAGCACTTTGCAACAGTGGGAAAGAAAAACTCCCTTTGAACAGGAAGAAACCTCCAGTAGAACCAGGCTCAGGGAGGGGCAGTCATCTACTATGAAGCAGGATTTCATCTTGTCCAGGAAACTTCAGGGTTAACTCTGGGTTTTCTGTACTACAAAGATGGTTCACTTCTTAATGGAGCATATTGCCATGGTAACTTATGGTGCTACCAGATTAGAGATCACCATGTATGAAATCTCCACCCACTGACCAATCAGTTCTCTGGAAAATGCTGCCACCATAGGCGTAGGAACCGGGCGGGAGGGAGGGAACGTGTCCCCCCCCCCCAATATTGGAGACAGGCGCATTTGTCCCAACCAAAAATTACACAGCGGAGGAGAAAAATACTTGATTATGAAATCTTTAACTCGCGTGCTTTTATTTTGAAGGCACAACATGCGCTCTCCCCTTCCTCTGAACGGCTCTGAGTGTTTGGGAGGTGGGAGACAGCTGCAGGAGTCAGAAACTCTTGAATGAGGTAAAACAGTATGTCGGGATGCTTCCCGTGAACAGAGCCGGACTGAGGCATAGTCGACATATGCGGCTACCACCACCAGGGGGCCCCCAAGCTCACATACATTTGTAATGAAACTATGCTAGTGCACTGGTAACATTTGTCTATGCACTGCTAACAATTATCTGTGCACTGGTAACATTTGTCTATGCACTGCTAACAATTATCTGTGCACTGGTAACAATTATCTGTGCATTGGTAACAATTATCTGTGCATTGGTAACATTTATCTGTGCATTGGTAACATTTATCTGTGCATTGGTAACAATTATCTGTGCATTGGTAACAATTATCTGTGCACTGATAACAATTATCTGTGCACTGGTAACATTTATCTGTGCATTGGTAACAATTATCTGTGCATTGGTAACATTTATCTGTGCACTGATAACAATTATCTGTGCACTGGTAACATTTATCTGTGCATTGGTAACAATTATCTGTGCATTGGTAACAATTATCTGTGCACTGATAACAATTATCTGTGCACTGGTAACATTTATCTGTGCATTGGTAACATTTATCTGTGCATTGGTAACAATTATCTGTGCACTGGTAACATTTATCTGTGCACTGGTAACATTTATCTGTGCATTGGTAACAATTATCTGTGCATTGGTAACATTTATCTGTGCATTGGTAACAATTATCTGTGCACTGGTAACAATTAGCTGTGCACTGGTAACATTTATCTGTGCACTGGTAACATTTATCTGTGCATTGGTAACATTTATCTGTGCACTGGTAACATTTATCTGTGCATTGGTAACATTTATCTGTGCACTGGTAACATTTATCTGTGCAATGGTAACATTTATCTGTGCACTGGTAACAAGTAGTTGTAAAACAGCTAACTGATCATCTGCAGAGGAACGGTTTATTTGAAGAGTTTCAGTCAGGTTTCAGAATTCATCACAGTACAGAAACAGCATTAGTGAAGGTTACAAATGATCTTCTTAGAGCCTCTGACAGTGGACTCATCTCTGTACTTGTCCTGTTGGACCTCAGTGCAGCTTTTGATACTGTTGACCATAACATTCTATTACAGAGATTAGAGCTTGCTATAGGTATTAAAGGTACTGCACTGCAGTGGTTTGAATCATATTTATCTCATAGACTCCAATTTGTTCATGTAAATGGGGAGTCTTCTTCACACACTAAGGTTAATTATGGAGTTCCACAGGGTTCTGTGCTAGGACCAATTTTATTTACATTATACATGCTTCCCTTAGGCAGTATTATTAGAAAGCACTGCATCAATTTTCATTGTTATGCAGATGATACTCAGCTTTACCTATCAATGAATCCAGATGACACACATCAATTAGTTAAACTGCAGGAATGTCTTAAAGATATTAAGGCCTGGATGACCTCTAATTTCCTGCTTCTAAATTCAGATAAAACTGAAATTCTTGTTCTCGGCCCCACAAATCTTAGAAACATGGTGTCTAACCAGATACTTACTCTGGATGGCATTACTTTGGCCTCCAGTAACACTGTGAGAAATCTTGGCTTCATTTTTGACCAGGATATGTCCTTCAATGCACATATTAAACAAATATGTAGGACCGCTTTTTTGCATTTGCGCAATATTTCTAAAATTAGAAACATCCTTTCTCAGAGTGATGCTGAAAAGCTAATTCATGCATTTATTACTTCTAGGGGTGGACTATTGTAATTCATTATTATCAGGCTGTCCTAAAAGCTCCCTGAAAAGCCTTCAGCTGATCCAAAATGCTGCAGTTAGAGTACTGACAGGGACTAGAAAGAGAGAGCAGATTTCTCCCATATTGGCTTCTCTTCATTGGCTCCCTGTTAAATCTAGAATAGAATTTAAAATTCTTCTCCTCACATACAAGGTCTTGAATAATCAGGCACCATCTTATCTCAAAGACCTCATAGTACCATATCACCCCAACAGAGCACTTCGCGCTCAGACTGCTGGCTTACTTGTGGTTCCTAGGATACTTAAGAGTAGAATGGGAGGCAGAGCCTTCAGCTTTCAGGTGCCTCTTCTGTGGAACCAGCTTCCAGCTTGGATTCGGGAGACAGACACCCTCTCTATTTTTAAGATTAGGCTTAAAACTTTCCTTTATGATAAAGCTTATAGTTAGGGCTGGATCAGGTGACCCTGAACCATCCCTTAGTTATGCTGCTATAGGCCTAGTCTGCTGGGGGGTTCACATAATGCACTGTTTCTCATTCACCTTATTTAGTTTGTTTATACTCCACTCTGCATTTAATCATTAATTGATATTAATCTCTGGCTCTCTTCCACAGCATGTCTTTCTCTCCCCTCAGCCCAACCAGTCACAGCAGATGACTGCCCCTCCCTGAGCCTGGTTCTGCTGGAGATTTCTTCCTGTTAAAAGGGAGTTTTTCCTTTCCACTGTCGCCAAGTGCTGCTCATAGGGGGTCGTTTTGACTGTTGGGTTTTCTCTGTATTATTGTAGGGTCTTTACCCACAATACAAAGCGCCTTGAGGCGACAGTTTGTTGTGATTTGGCGCTATATAAATAAAATTGAATTGAATTGAATTATCTATACATTTGTAACAATTATCTATGCACTGGTAATATTTGTGTATGCACTGATAACAATTATCCATGCATTGGTAACATTTATCTGTGCACTGGTAACATTTATCTGTGCACTGGTAACATTTATCTGTGAATTGGTAACATTTATCTGTGTGTTGGTAACATTTCGTCCCCTTACAATTATAAGGTTCTATCTATGTTCTGACCAGTTTTGAGATATTGAGCTTTAAAGTTTTTGCACTCTGTATAGCAAAAATTACACATGGAATAAGTCTTGTTCACACATGATTATGAAACACACCCTATATCTATTCTAAATCAGTAATATCAAAATCCTATTAAATGTGCAAATGTTTTTTTTTTTTGAACAAGTATAATGCAGATAGAACCTTCTAATTCTAAAAACTCCTTTTTTGTTTGGAATTATAAGGTTCTATCTGCAAAATGTGAAAACTACTACTGATGTTCAAGGAATGAAAAATATTTAACTTATAGTAAGTTTTAAACCATAAAATTATAGATATAATAGAGTGTCCACAAGGATGGTTAAATCAAATTTAATGAATTCTGTGACTTTTTTAAAATTTCTTCTTTCATGGCAAACTGTTTTTACGGACACATTTCCCTTCCCTTTACTAGAAGATGATGCTTGACAAAGTTTTATCTTTGAATGTTTCAATGCTACAACATCTCCATCCATCCATTCTCTTCTGCTTATTCTGTTAAGGGTCAATAAAAAATATACAGGGTGTACTGTATAGGTATACAGCCTGTTGCAGGGCTAACACAGAGAGACAGACAACCATTCACACCTATGGGCAATTTAGAGTGCCCAATTAACCTAACCCCAGTAACTGCATGGCTTTGGACTGTGGGAGGAAACCCACACAGACACGGGGAAAACATGTAAAGAGAGACCAGGGCCAAGGTGGAATCAAACCCAGACCTAGATGTCAATCTAGCTGTGAGGCAGTAGTGTTAACCACCATGCCGCCTTGCTGCACAACATTTATTACACAATTTTGTACAATTTAAAAAAAAAAAAAAAAAAATCAAACTTTTCATTAAACTCATGTTGGCAGACTGAGCCCTCTTTTTTCCCAACCTTTATTTTTCCAAAGTTTTCTTAAGATAACTCAACATATAATTATATGAAAACCAACAAGTAAAAATAAAATGTATAATAAATAAATAGAACAAAATAAACATTTGATATAAATTTAGGGGGCGTATAGTTTGACATATAAACAAACTCAAATTTCAATAAAATTTGTACAGAGAGTCAAACAAATTTTGGATAATTTACCACAATGTTTTTTTTTTTTTTTTTCCCATTTAGCCTAGATCTTTTTAAATTTTACATGCTGCAATCTACCTGAAAAAGCATTCTTTAAAATTCTGAATAAACATTTAGATTCTGAGTCCATGTCCACTGAGTACAAAAATCCAAAAACTCATCCCACTTAAAAGGTAGATTTTTTAGGGCCCGAGCACGAACTGTGCGAAGGCCCTATTGTAATTGCTTCGTTTATTATTATTTTTTTTTTTTTTTTATTATTATTATTATTCAGGCAAATGAATTGGCTTTTTGGGGGCTTTATCATATTCAAAAACTCATGAAACTTTGCACATGCGTCACACCTGGTGAAAATTTAAGTATTTTAATGGGCTCGGGCAAGGGCGCGCCCAAATGGCTCGCTAGCGCCCCCTAAACTGGAGCCCCACCGCTGTGTTTCACGTGCATGAATGAAACTTCATACACATGTATATCATGTCCAGGCGCACAAAAAATCCTCTTGGAGCCATGCCCTAAACCCAACAGGAAGTCCGCCATTTTGAATTAATTATGCAAATTTGGCGATTTGCAGCCCTCACACTTTTTCTAATAACTCAGAGGTTTTAGACGTTATCATCTTCATATTTGGTTTGTCTAACCTACACCCCCAGGGGAATCTAAATCTCGAAAATGGTGAGTTTTTGCCAAGGGGGAGGGGTCCTTATGCCCCTTTGAACTTTGATCATTCGCCATGAAAATTTGATTGCCTCTCATTCATACCTACATGATCCAATGTGCATCAAACTTCTCCAGTAGGATGAGGGTGCCCCCCTGAACACATACATATGACAATATTTAATATCAGTCGCAGCGCCACCTAGTGGGAACAGGAAATGTCATATTTTACACTTGGAGGTCCAGCTCCAAGGTGGTTTAGCAGAACCATCTCAAATTTCACCTGGAAAGCCTTAAGAAGTTGGACTTACTGTGTTTTCAAAACTGTGACTTTTTGACAAAAGGGCGTGACCCTTATGGGACGGCAAAGTTCGATGATTCGCCATGAACACAAAAATGGCTGTAACTCAAAGCCAACTTGCCCAATCTGGCTCAAACTTCAGTGGTGTGATAAGCATGCTGCCCTGAACACATTCATATGCATAAAGTCCATAAACGTTAGAGCGCCGCCTAGTGGCAGCTCGGAATATCTTAAAATAGCATGTTTTTTGAGTAGCCCCGGAGCTACGTTTTATCTACATGTATGAAAATGTACAGGCTCATGTAACATCCTAAGACGTACAAAAAAGTCTCTTGGACCCATACCCCAAACCCTACAGGAAGTCAGCCATCTTCAATTGAAGGTGTCAATTTTTGCGATTTCCACGCCTGCTATTTGAACGAACTCGTCCTAGGGCATTTCACCCACTGACACCAAATTGGCTCCAGATCATCTACACAAGTAGCCCATCAAATATTGTGGAAATCTTTACAAAATATTAAACGGCCTTGTCACACCAGGCCATTAAATTTGGCCTTTGTTTTTCTCCCTCACCACCAAAATTGTTTGTGCACTTGTTCGCACATGCTTTGTCTGATCAGGCTGAAAATTTAATCACTCATGTACACACCCAGGCTGAATCCATAACTACAGATTCAAGACTGTAGGCGCAATAGCGCCCCCTACAGAAGCAAATGAAAATTTGTATGACCGTCCACAGAATTAGTTTTGCTCTGAAATACATGAAATATCTTTCACCATTCCTTACAAAATCCTCATCTATTTGATAAGCCTCCTGCCCTGAACACATTGATATGCATAAAGTCCATAAACGTTAGAGCGCCCCCTACTGGCAGCTTTAAATATCATAATATACCATGTTTTTTAGCTAGCCCCTGAGTTACATTTTATCTACAGCTCTGAAATTTTGCACACTCATGTAACATCCTAAGACATACAAAAAAGTCTCTTGGAGCCATACTCCAAACCCTACAGGAAGTCCAGCATCTTCAATTGAAAGTGTCAATTTTTGCCATTTTCAGGCCTGCTATTTGAATGAACTCCTCCTAGGGCATTTCACCCAGTGAGACCAAATTGGCTCCACATCATCTAGACAAACAGCCCATCAAAAAAGTCAATCAGACCCATGCCCTATTTTGCATGCTGGAGCCGTGAACACACCCCCAAATATTCCATTGCGTCTATGCCGAGAGCAAAAGATACCTTTTCCTATAAAAGAATTCAACTTTCTAGAGACCCATCACGATCACAAAACCTCCGAGTGCGGCACGGGTCGACGAGCGCCACAGGTCGACGCGCGCGGAGTGCGAGGGCCCGATATCACCGCTTGCGGTTTTAATTTAAACTTGGATCTTTAATTAAAATCATTCTGAATTAAAATGTCACTGACAATGAACTGTTTTCTTTCGGTTGTATTTATTCAGGAAAAATGTAACAATTTCTTTGCCGTCCCTTTTCTGGTGTTTTTTCTTGTACTTGCTCTTCTGGAGTTTGATGACAGAAATAAAAATAGACCGAGCTCATTAGCATGGTACCACTGCTAGGTCATAGAATATATTAAAATCTGAAGTCATTCTTCAATCAATAATATTTTATACGTTAGGTAACTTATATTATGACCTTTGACTATTCTCAATATTATCAACTACATTATTTGTTTTTTATGTTAGCACTGACCACAGACAAACAATACAAAACTAGTGTTAGCTCGCTAGCTTCGTAGCTAACAGTGCAAAGAAACAGCTCAGTGCAATCTAAAAAAAAAAAAAAATCAAAAGTTAAGAATTTTCCTGCCATTAGTACTTCTGTCTGTTGTCAACTCATTTTTTAGATGTCTTGTAAACAGCCCCAGCTTACCATGAAACATTTTCTCTAGCATCTCCTCTGCTCCTTTGCTTGACATTGGGCACCAACATTACAAAAAAGAAGCAGCCTGATTGGCTCTCTTGTGAACATTTCAAGTGCCTATTGGTTCACAGATAGAACCTTATAGTACCAAGTTAAAGCTTGATTTTGCAGATAGAACCTTATTGTTTTGTGAATAAAATGCCCAAAAATATATATTTGAAAAAAAACTCTTATATATTGTTGATAAGCGGTCAGCAAATAAGTATATGACAATAACTCAGTTTCGTCAAAAAGAACCTTATAATTCTAAGGGGACGATTTATCTGTGTATTGGTAACATTTCTCTGTGCACTGGTAACATTTATCTGTGCACTGGTAACATTTATCTGTGCACTGGTAACATTTATCTGTGCATTGGTAACATTTATCTGTGCATTGGTATCATTTATCTGTGCACTGGTAACGTTTATCTGTGCACTGGTAACATTTATCTGTGCACTGGTAACATTTATCTGTGCACTGGTAATGTTTATCTGTGCACTGGTAACATTTATCTGTGCACTGGTAACGTTTATCTGTGCACTGGTAACGTTTATCTGTGCACTGGTAACATTTATCTGTGCACTGGTAACGTTTATCTGTGCACTGGTAACGTTTATCTGTGCACTGGTAACGTTTATCTGTGCACTGGTAACGTTTATCTGTGCACTGGTAACATTTATCTGTGCACTTGTAACATTTATCTGTGCATTGGTATCATTTATCTGTGCACTGGTAACATTTATCTGTGCATTGGTATCATTTATCTGTGCACTGGTAACATTTATCTGTGCACTGGTAACGTTTATCTGTGCACTGGTAACATTTATCTGTGCATTGGTGTCATTTCTCTGTGCACTGGTAAGTATGCACTGGTAAGAATTATCTATGCACTGGTAACATTTATCTGTGCTCAAGCCAGTTTGTCCACATCCTACGATTATAAAACATATACATATGTAAATTATACATGCAATCATATAAGTGTACACAACACTATTTTTCCAAGAAACATTTGAAAAATAAGAAAGTAAAGGATCAAATAGCATTTTTTAAATGCTTTTCTCAGAGTATTTATGGATCTGTCAGGTTTCCAATATGTGTCCCCCCCCAATAGGAAACTCATTCCTACGCCCCTGGCTGCCACCATTCCTGGAAGGTACCTCAGACCTCTGTGTGCAGATAGTAGGAGGGTTTAATGTTTTCCAGTGGATCTAATAAAATCAGAATACATTATTATATATAAAATATATAATATAATATATAAAAGCTCCCTGAAAAGCCTTCAGGTGATCCAAAATGCTGCAGCTAGAGTACTGACAGGGACTAGAAAGAGAGAGCAGATTTCTCCCATATTGGCTTCTCTTCATTGGCTCCCTGTTAAATCTAGAATAGAATTTAAAATTCTTCTCCTCACATACAAGGTCTTGAATAATTAGGCCCCATCTTATCTCAAAGACCTCATAGTACCATATCACCCCAATAGAGCACTTTGCTCTCAGACTGCTGGCTTACTTGTGGTTCCTAGGATACTTAAGAGTAGAATGGGAGGCAGAGCCTTCAGCTTTCAGGCGCCTCTTCTGTGGAACCAGCTCCCAGCTTGGATTCAGGAGACAGACACCCTCTCTATTTTTAAGATTAGGCTTAAAACTTGTCTTTATGATCAAGCATATTGTTAGGGCTGGATCAGGTGACCCTGAACCCCTCATAGGGGGTCATTTTGACTGTTGGGTTTTCTCTGTATTATTGTAGGGTCTTTACCCACAATACAAAGCGCCTTGAGGTGACTGTTGTGATTTGGCTCTATATAAATAAAATTGAATTGAATTGAATATAAACAAGTTATTACAAGTGAAAATGGTCCAGGTGTCATAAAAGAGGAGTTGTAAAGTTTGATGACCACAGGTTGGAATGAGTTGCTGTGGTGTTCTGTGGTGTCTTTTGCTGAACGTGCTCCTGTGGCTGTCCAGTACGATATGGAGAGGGTGTGAAGGGTCTGTTGGTATCTATAGTTTTGAACCTCTGACACTCATCTCTTGAGATTTTACACTGAGAAATGTTATTCTTATATGTTCAACTGTTTTCCCACCATCTTTATTTCTCTCTCTGTAATTCTGTATTTATTCACGTTACTAATGAAAGAATTACTATTTGTTGGAGCAACTAGGAACTTTTTTCTAGTCTTCTGTTGCCCCTCTGTTCCTGGCAATGAAATTTCTCAGTTTCAAAATCTGAATCTTTGGCTTTGTACTATCTTCAAATAAACGCATGAATAAATAATAATACTGTAGTTTATTCTCAGTTACTACCACATACACATACTGCTGCTGTAAATACTCAGTAAAGCCCCCCCCCCCCCCCCCAAACTGCTCAGCCTTTAATAAAAAATTAAACATTGCTCCAAACTCTGTTTTACATTTTAATGATTTAATTAGGCAAAAATGGACTTTGTCAAAATCAGTGAAGAAGTTGTGTGCAGACTACATGTAAGAATATCGTCCTTCAGATTTGGTAAAAACAAAAAACAGAGACTGCAACAAAACAAGGGATCCTCTTTTGTGAACAATAAAAAAAAAAAAACATACTGTGTGTATTTGCAGCTGGACAGATTGTCTTACAAGTTCCTCTCTTGTCTCACAGCTGCCTGGGAAGAAAGACCTCTTCATTGAGGCAGACTTAATGAGCCCTCTGGATCGGATTGCTAATGTATCAACACTAAAGGTGAACTACTACTGTCCTGCCTCTTCTGATAAAGCATCTCTTAAGAAATGTTACAGTTCCAGCATGTTTTTAACAGCATTTTGTCCCCTTATTTGGCAGCAACATGAAGTTGACAAACTCTACAAAGTGGAGCACAAACCTGTTATCAGCACCTCAGATCAGTGAGCTCTGCACCTTCATGCTAATACAGAACTGTATACACACACACACACACACACACACACACACACACACACACACACACACACACACACACACACACACACACACACACACACACACGTGATGTGACTGATAATGCGACATTGTTCTTTTTACAGGCTCTGCTTTCTAATCAGACCAAGAATACAAACTGTGAAATGGATATGTGGTAATATTTCCATCTTCTCTTGGCTTGATGGTATTAGTGCAAATTTTTGGATAAATCTTGTAGTGAAACTGAAACAAAGTGACATGCATTATTTCTTGTTGCAGATGTGGTGAATGCAGACAAGGCAGCAGGAAAATTTAGAAGATACAAGATCATCTTTACCCCACAGAAGGTATTTCCCATTCTTCTGTTGTGTCCACGTTGCTTGGATTTGTATTGGCTCGAGTTCTTGATACTGACCTGCTGACCCTTCTTTGTGGAAACAGTTCTACGCCTGTGAGGCTGTGCTGGAGGAGCAGGGGACCTTTGGTGGTAAGCTTCTTCTTTTTTCTGTAGGAATGATGAGTGTTCGTGAAAAGAAGTGTAAAAGCTGCTTTTGCCTTTCCCGCAGATGTGACCACAGATGAATGGGCTTTCTACCTCCTTCCACTTGATGATGACGTCATCAGTCTGGAGCTGCCAGAATTCTTTCGAGACAACTTCCTAGTAAATAGAGGCTTGGAAAAGCTCAATAGCTTAAGCTATTGGCCAGTTACTTATTTTGTTTAGTAATTTAACTGACAGTTTAAATCCCTTCATAATCAATATTTTTGTCATAATAATTTGCTAGTGTGAAGAGACTCTGTGGCTGAGGTTCACTGTTAAGCACTCTTGTAAGGTTGTTTTCATCCCTATGAGACAGCTCTAAAAACACGGCATAATAACTGTTCATCATCAAACAGCTGACAGACACAGTTAATAGACTAGATGAGTGGAGCACTGAGCAGCTAATGAGCCAGCTGTTTCTCTTGGGTGACAAAAAAAAAAAAACAGTTAAAGAAAGTGAATATGGGCTTCACATCCTCTTGCTGGATACAAACGCACTGTTCATAAGATTCATAATTTCAACTTAAAAATTTACAGCAAAATTTGGCTGTGCTCAAGTGACCAAAAAAAGTCAAAGTTATTGCAGGTTCAAGTAATTTTCAAAAACTAGTAATGTAAAAAAAAAAAGGGAGGTTTTCATTGGGCTGTAGTCAGTCCTGTGAAAGTACACCTTCCACAGGAATTAAGAGTGCAAGTAGCAGCCAGGTTTTGACAGCACAAAGGAAGTTTGGGTGTTATTAATGTGTTAATAATCACCATGTCACACAGTGAAATGAATAATTCTACCGTTTCTCACTGGACCTGTTTAGTTCTTAAGCCCGTTGTTGAATTAGTGGTGTAACTCCAAATCCTCTGATGGTGCATATAAATCTTATATTTTTGCAGGCCGGAGACCAGCGTTGGGTGAGGACCGCCGGCAGCGCTCTCCACCTCCTTTACTCCCTTTATGGCCCATTCTCAAAGTTCTACGGGATCGGGCGCTGTTCAAAGGTGCAGTATGATTAGAGACCAAACACGAGTCACATCAGACTGGTTTAAGTTCGTCACATCCAGTTTGTCTTTTACCTGTGTCAGGCTGTTGTTTAATTATGTCTGTCTGATACCAGATGGTGTATGAGTCATGGAGGGTGCAGGTAGAACAGGGAGAACAAAAAGCTCGTCAGGCTGAAATAGGGAATGTTTTTCTCATTGACAGAGGTGAGGAGACAAGCATCCTTCTCTCAGAGGATGACAGGCCATGTTCTTACTTCCCATCCTAATGTTGTCATTGTCTTTGCAGACGTGGACTTTGTCACTCCTCTGTGCTCACAAGTTGTCTATGAAGGACTCGTCGATGATATATTTAGAATCAAATGTGGTACGTATCAGTAAACGGTCAGTCAGCCTAGATGCTGCTATTTGATGAAATCCACACATGTTCACATCATTGCTTATGAGAAACACATCACTGGTGGCCTCTTAAAGGAAAATACATACAGAAAGCATTTTATATAACTCACTGGTTTGCAGAGTCCCATATTTGAAGCCTTGAACAGAGTGTTTTGCCCCTGATCACTCCATCTGTTGCATAGGATGCGTGGAGTTTGGACCCGATGTTACCTCCTCTGACAAAAGTTTGAAAGTCATGCTGAACTCTCAGGATAAGGTAAGGCTGACATTAGCCTGCACTCAGCTGCAGGCTGGTGATTGTCACGATTTTAACTGAAGTCTGTTTAATCTGTCAAATATTTCACAGGTGTTCAGCGAAATCAGAAATGAGCATTTCTCCAACGTCTTTGGTTTTCTCAGTCAGAAAGCCAGGAATCTGCAGACTGCATATGATGTGAGTAATTGTTCATACTGCTCAGCAGTCATTGTAGCTACTGTGGGTGAAACAGCTGACACTTTCTATCCTGTTTTTTGAATAATTCTACAGAAACGACAGGGGATGGACATAAAGCAGATGAAGACATTTGTGTCCGAGGAGCTAAAAGGGTTAAAGCAGGAACATCGACTGCTGAGCCTGCGTGAGTGTTTCAGTGCTGTACCGCAGATCTGATTCCAAGTAATATCTGCAACGCTGAAGAACACATTCTCTTCCAGACATTGGTGCCAGTGAGTCGATAATGAAGAAGAAAACAAAGCAGGACTTTCAGGAGCTGCTGAAGACAGAACACTGTAAGAATACTCTACTACAGTCTTTATTACATTCAGGTTATATTGAAGGGATATTAACACCTGAAAGCCCAAACCAAGGTTCATGTTTTTGTTACATACTACACATTGAGTGTTGGTTTCATATGTATAGAATAGAATAGAATAGAATGCCTTTATTGTCATTATACAGGATGTACAATGAGATTGGAGGGCCACTCCTGTTCAGTGCCATGTAACAGAAAATCAAACTCTCTAAAATAAAAATATTATAAAAATATTATAATCTCGTATGATCAATATAATCAAGAGATATACAGAAATAAACAATGTGTAAAATATACAAAAAATAGAATGTATAAAAATATATACATACATTGGTGCATCTGTACATTGTAAGAAAAGTAAATATGTGTATACATATAATAATGAAGATGATGAATATTGCACTTGGTGAATGAATATTGCACTAGTGAATGAATACTGGATATTACACAATATAGGAATGTCAGATATTGTTCAGTATGAATAATATAATATTGCACAGTTACAGTGGGTGAGTGTGTGAGTTCAGGGTGGTGATTGCTCTGGCGAAGAAACTATTCTTGAGTCTGTTTGTTCTGGCTTTGATGCACCTGTAGCGCCTGCCAGAGGGCAGCAGGTCAAACAGGTCAAAGCCAGGGTGTGAGCTGTCCTTGATGATGTTCCTGGCTCTGCTGATGCAGCGGGAGGTGTAGATGTCCATCAGGGAGGGGAGAGGGCAGCCAACGATTCTTTGTGCTGTCTTGACTACCCTCTGAAGCCTGACCCTGTCTGCCTCAGTGCAGCTGCCGTACCATACTGTGATACAGTACGTCAGCAGGCTCTCAATGGATGAGCGGTAGAAGGTCAGCAGCAGGTTTGAGTCCAAGTTGTTCTTCCTGAGGACCCTCAGGAAGTGAAGTCGCTGCTGAGCCTTCTTGATAACAGCTGTGATGTTATCTGACCAAGAGAGATCAGCAGAGATGAGGACACCAAGAAACCTGAAGGTGTGGACCCTCTCCACATGCTCGCCGTTGATGTAGAGGGGAGCTGGGTCAGTCCTGTGCTTCCTGAAGTCGATGATGATCTCTTTGGTTTTCATGGTGTTCAGTACCAGGTTGTTCTCTGAACACCAGGCTGTCAACTTCAAGACCTCCTCTCTGTAAGCTGCCTCATCTCCCTTTGAGATGAGTCCGACCACTGTGGTGTCGTCAGCAAATTTGACGATGAGGTTGTTATTGTGGGCCGGACTGCAGTCATGGGTGTAGAGGCAGTACAGGAGGGGGCTCAGCACAAGAGCATGAAAGGCCTCCTAAGACTTGGCTGACAGATGTGGGCGTCTGATGTCACAGTGTTGTCATTTCAGTAGGTAACCTACTGTTGTTTGCATCAACTACAGATGATCCCATTTGGGATCTTTTTAGAAGTGTAATTTACAGATGTCTCTGAAATGTGTCACGTGTAGGCAGCCATAAACCCAGCAAGCATCATAGAAACAGCAACATTATTTCAGAACTGGTCACAGTATGACAGCAGCAACTACCAAATTATTTTCTGTGTTCCTTGATTGCCAAGACTTGGGAGAAGAACACTTTAATAGAACCACAAATTGCATATTCCTGCACTACCTGGGGTTAGTTAAGAATGGGGTAGTAGCCAATAATGACCTCAGTAAGTTAAGGTAGAGTTAGGTTTATGTTAGGTTTTAGCACTTAGTTGTGAGGCTTGGGAATGTCATCCAACCATCTATTTTCTTAACCACTTTAGGGTCACAGGAGGGATGGAGCCTATCCTAGCTGTCACAGGGAAAGAGACAGAATACACACCCTAGTCCATTACAGGGCTAACACAGAAAAACAGGCAACCATTAACACTCACATTCACACCTACGGCCAATCTAGAATCACCAATTAGCCAAACAAGAGTGTCTTTTTACTGTGTGAGGATCTAGAGTACCTGAAGAGATCTGACCCAGGCACAGGGGGAATGTGCAAACTCCACACAGGACCTGTTTGCTGGATGGGGAAAGTAAAAATCCTCTCCGAGTTAGCTAAACAAACACGCCTATATCTCTGTGTATGCTCCTCTCCCCATGCTGCAAGTTAAGTGGTGTCTATACATTAGGTTAGATTCATTTTGGTTATGCCAGATACTGTATGTTGTCAGAAATAACAGTTTGTCATTTTTAAACTCCAGGGCAGGATTTTAGTGCTTACAAATGTTGATTCCTTGTGTTTTCCCAGTGTTACTTGAAGGATTTGAAATCCGTGAATGCATTTCTTACATAGAGGAACACATCAACAGACAGGTGAGTTTGCTTCAAAGAGAGTCCAGAAATAAAGAGGAAAAGCATCTGCTGAATAACTCTTTTCTCTTCTCTAGGTCTCCATGGTAGAAAGTCTCAGGCTGCTCTGTCTGCTGTCTATCACAGAAAATGGTGAACTGTCTTTCATTGTTTTGTCAGAGACCCAAACCTGTTGTCTTGCTGTGTTTACAGCTGTTGTGATGCTCTTTTGTCACAGGACTGCTGCCAAAAGACTACCGTTCATTGAAAGCGCAGTATTTGCAGGTGAGGTACAACAAATCTTTAAAAGTGGTTTTTGTCATGGTAGAAGTACGAATGCTATTAGTATCAGTATTTTTTACTTTTATCTGAAATTGCATTTCTGCTGATGTCTTTGAAAACTATGCTCTTTTCTGTTCACTTCAGATGATTTAAGCATTCATACTGCCTGTAGGGTGATGATGGCTGTAAGGCATTTGTGCAATAAAACCTCTCAGTTTTTGAGCTCTTACTGAATAAAATTCCAGTCTCTTTGCTGGGAGATTTATCTATTCAGTTATCTAAGTGCTTCATGAACAGGAAAACAGGAATAGTAAAAAGCAATCAGTGCTCTTAATTATTTTAGTTTTTCCCCATGATGTACTCATGAGAAAACAAAACAACCCTCAAATTTGATCAAACGCAGCATCATGTTAATGATGGTCCTGTAAAGAGAGGTGGCCATCTCAAATGATTTATTATTTATGCATTCAACTATAATGCAGCATTTTTGTTGATAAATGGTAGGCAAGTACACTATATGGAGGAAAGAGTTGGGCTGCACACCTTTGAATTCAGGCCTTTCAGTCCCATCGGCACATTTGTATAGAATCATGCAGCTAGCCGTGCAGTCTACAAACATTTGTGAAAGAATGGGTCGTTCTGAAGAGCTCACTGAATTCGAGTGTAGTACTGTAACTGGATGGCACCGTTGGCAAAAAGCTTGTTGGTGAATATCTAGGAGGGAAGAAATTTCACAATCTGCTTTAAGCAGTATTACTGTAAGGTGGAAGTATTTATGAGCCACAAAGTTGCAGAGTGCTGTTGCCAGGTGCTGAGGCGCATAGTCGCCAACGCTCTGCTGGCTCAGTAACTGCAGAGTTCGAAACCTCCTCTGGCATTAACATCAGCACAAGAACTGCACCAGGAGCTTCATGGGATGGGTTTCCATGCCTGAGCAGATGCATGCAGGCCTTGCATCGCAAAGCACAATGCCAAGGATTGGACAGAGTGGTAGTAAGCACATCAACACTGGACTCTGGAGTGGTGGAAACATGTTCTGTGGAGTCACGCTTCTCTGTCTGGTAGTATGATGGACAATTCTGTGACTGGCACATGCTAGGAGAGCGTTACCTGCCTGACTGCACTGTGCCAATTGTAACGTTGTGGAGGAGGGATTAGATAATGCTGTGGTTTTGTTTGTCTCAGGTTGGCCTGGGCCCTTAGTTCCACTAAAGAAAAATCTTAATGCTTCAGCTTACCAAGATATTTTGGACTATTCTATGCTTCCAATTATGTGGAAGCATCATTGGTGGCCCAATACTTTAATCCATGTAGTGTATTTTTTTTTCCCATTCAAAGATGTTGACCTCTGCTGCAAAGGTATTAACCCTCAAGCAGCTGTACAAGTAAAATAATACATTTTGATTCCATATCTATAATGCAATGGGTATTCATTCATCAGACAAGCATGTTTTATGACAGATGATCTTTTCATTGTAATATTACAATAACTGAGACACACATCAAATATCCTCTTATAAAATAATCTGCCTGGAGTTCAATTTATTTCAGCACTGAGTGTATTTTCCATTCATCCAGTGTGTGGCCTTTCAATTAATTTAACAGTGTGGCCCTCTGGGCAAAAAATATAATGTAGTCCATCCCTACACTGGAGCATCAAATGTAAATCAGTGTAGCTAAAAATGTTCTATTTCCATCTGTTTGAGGAATGCTTTCAAAAATCCTGCAGCAGTTTGGGGAAATTACAGGCCTAGTTTCAAAGATCTATGTCTTTATTAAGATTGAATGTTTTTGCGGCTCCTCGGGCAACTTGCGGTGGCAGATTGCTTTTTATGGCCAGCTTTGGCTTGTAGCCCCTTAACTGGCAAGGGCCCGGTGACGGGCCGTTTGTAGTCCCTTTTATATGGCAGGCTAGACCCTCCCATTTTTATTGACACGTTATTCGGCCAATCATGTAACTGGCTGCACCAAATCACCTGACAAAGCTACGTGATGCCCTCTGAGTATTATTGGCTCTGGGAAACCCATTTCTTAACATGATTGGCCGAATGAGGTGTCAGTCAAAATGAGCGGGTCTAGCCTGCCATATAAATGCACTTCATTCGGCCCGCGGACCAGACGCAGCCGGTTAATAGGCTATGAAATGGGTTGTTCAGAGCCAATAATAACCAGAGGGTGTTATGTAGTTGTTTCAGGTGATTTTTTTTGCTGCCAGTTAAGGGGTTAAGGGTCTTCATTTGGCTAATGCCTAACATTCCACTCTGCGTGGCCTCATTAGAGCTATGGAGTGGATCACCTGCTCACATTTTCCAACCTGAGGCAGCTGGGGCTGCTGGTTGAGCAGCAGCCGGGAGAGACGCTCACTGTCATGGAGAGCAAAGTGGGCAAACTGGTTAATGATAAAACTGCAGGTAAAACTGGCTTCTTTATTTCGGGGAAAGCCTGGATTATTTTATGCATCAAGAAGGAAATCTGATTTGACTTTTCTTCTTTTTGGTTTTTCCAGGAAAACTGACAGATGCTTTTTCCTCTCTGGCGAAGAAGAGCAATTTCAGAGCCTTGAGCAGAAAACTTAACTTGGTAAATTATTGTTGAGGAGGACCTATTAGGCTAATTTCTAGTTCCATATGCTCCATATTTTTATTTTTGGACTATACCAGAACAGCTTTGCATGGTCAACAGTTCAAAATGATCCTTATTGATCTCATACTGAGCCTTGGTGTAGCACCTGTGTTCACCCTCTGTCTGAAAAAAAAGCTGTTTTATTACCACTCCTTGTAAAGCAACCCTGTCTTTAAGCTTTTTTCCCCTGATTGGCTGCCCCACACAATCATAAGATTTATAAGGCAGGTGTGTGACGCGGCCATATTAAGACTATCCTCTCTCACTGCCGTCATACAGAGCTGAAAGTAAAAGAAATCTGAATAAGTGTTTAGAGCATCTGAAGACTGATCTGCTGCACACAAGGATTCATTGCAAATACCTCAGTGGCCTCACTGTTTGAAACTTTAAGCATGTTTAATATGAGAATCCTACATTGTACAGTATTTATGACAAAATAAGGAAACAAATAAGATGTCCTCTTTAATAAATCTTCATGTTTTTTTTTTTAAATGCAGTACATACTGTTCAGAAAGGCATTTTGTTTTTAACTAACTTCTAATTCTTTCAAATGGTAACTTGTCATAATTTGCATAAAGGTGCCAAAGACAGATGAAGAATATGACCTGCGTGTCCCTCGAGATATGGCTTATATCTTTAGCGGTGCCTACATCCCTCTGAGCTGCAAACTCATCGAGCAGGCGAGTGAACCAGAAGGATACGTTAAATCTGTGAGCCAGATTCTTTTCAAAAAATATTTAAATTCTATCCTTGGTATATGCTGCATAGGTGCTGGAGCGAGATGGATGGACAGGACTAGAAGAAGTCACCAGGCTGCTAAATGGGCATGAATTTGCCATTACAGGTTAGTTCAGTGGAAAAAAATGGATTAATTTGAGGTCAATGCCAAAACAGAAAAGAAGTAAATCCACATCTAAATGTTTTTGATTTGATCAGAAGGTTTTCCTTCTCTAATTAGGCAACAGTGGAGCCGATTCAAGGGGAAAGAGTGACGCTCAGCGTATTATACTGGTCATGTTCCTCGGTGGATGCACCTTCTCTGAGATTTCTGCCCTTCGGTTCCTCGGCAGAGATAAAGGTAAACATCACAATGGTGTGTATAGGGCCAGTTAAGTAGAAATAGATGAATAAAAATTACAGAGTCAGGAGGTATGAACAGCACTAAGAGACAAAAACTAAGAGTTGGTTTCTTCAGAATAGACCCAGTTTAAGGCAAAGCCATGCAATATTGTCTCGTGTTGTTATATGTGATAACAGATAAGAAACTGAGTAAAACAAAAGCTGAAAGAACTATCATTTCTATTTTTATTTCAGGTTATAAATTCATTGTGGTAACAACTGCAATTACAAACAGTTCCAGACTCTTGGAGGCTCTGCTGGACAACCATGTATGAAGCGTGGCAGCACCTCATTATGGACCGACATTCCTGTAGACACTTGTCATGCACTCCGTCCAGCACCGACGATAAAGATAAAGAAATGCTTCATTCTGGTCTGTTTCTGGTGACGCAAGAACTGTAAAGATGTATAAAGTGAATAAACGTTTCTTAACATCTTCGTTGCTTTTCTATGTAGTCACGTTTACCGCCTGGGTCTGCTGTGAATAATTCATCAGTCTAAAATTAACAAGTGTATTTTCCTACATGACATCAGCGCACCCTCCATGAAATTGGTGCGCTTGTTTTCTTGACAACGCGCCGTTTAACCTATGCAGTGGGTTGAAGAAACTCCCAGCGGCCCGGTTTGGTGTAACGAAACACGCGCACCGGCAGAACGGGCCAATCAGAGAGCAGAACGCTGCAGGACGCGTATTTTGAACTATACAAACGGACTGGGGCAGAGAAACTACGGTCTGTGACGTGGGTATTCCGCAGGTTTTCTACGTTTTTAGTCGGTTTTACCTGTAATTCTAACCGTGCCTGGAATTTAACCATGAGGAAAAGGTACGTTTAAACCTAATTTTCGTGGTGCAGGTAGTGTTTGTAAAGTGTATTGGGCTGTATGAGCAAATGGCTTACGGTTAGCTAATGTCAGCACCGGTTAGTTCATGAGTGATCTGTGCATGTTTTGAGAAAGTCGTTGGCTTTAAAAATGTTACGAACCACTAAATTATTGATATTATTATGGACATCCTGTATAATGACAATAAAGGCATTCTATTCTATTCTATATCATGGGAATACGTTATTAATCCACGATGTGATTGTGCCTCCTGCTCATCCTTTAGCGAGGTACTCGCAGCTGAGTCTGTGGCGTGCCTGAATAAAGCGCTGTGCCACTTGAAGGACATTTGGGAGGAGATCGGCATCCCGGAGGACCAGAGACTACAGAGAACTAATGTAGTCAAGAATCACATTAAGGTGAGAAGCTGCATACCCCATTAACATGACACTGTGTGCATTTGCCAGTGACGCAAACGCACCTGTTGGATTGTGACAGGTTTAAATTTTATCAGGGGGACATAGAGCAATGCAGGAAATTAAAGTTTTGTATTTGGGAGTTGGAAAAAAAAAACTATTGTGTTTGATAGTATGTACAGGTGGACAAAAGTGTCCCCTCCGTGACGCTACATATGGTTACATATGCACCCAGAAGAGAAAAAAAGCAGAAGGCATAACATTAGTTCTCCACATCAGATATTAATGTATTAGTAAAACAATATAACTGTAAATTGACATTTCTGTATTATCACATGGGAATATATAATTAATTTTTGCAGTTCATAATTTTTTATTTTATTCATCCCCTCCGTGACACATCACCAAACTTGAATATATTATATTTTTGTCCTGAAAGTGCTTATATATATAGGTATTGGGCCCTTATATATAGTCAGATTATTAACCTTTATAATAATGCAAATGATACATGTCCACTCTGTGACATGCAGAATACTTTGGAATGCCCTGAAAACCACTGAGGCACAAACTGTGCATCCTAGTGTCTTGGAAATGTGCATGTATTAATTTGGTGATACAGAAACTGTTTTTATACTTCATTCTAACCTGCTGCTAAGTCTCTTTTATACTGCTGGAATTACAGCTACAATAACAAAGAACACACACCAAGAATACCTGTTCAATAATTGTTAATAACAATTATAATAACAGTTCAATAATAACAGTTTCATGCTGATCTCAAAAAACTAAAATGATGTAAAGGTCTCCTTTATTGGGCACTAACTTTGAATGCTGAAATGTATCCAGTTTAAAGTTTGAGAGCTCACAGTGCAGCTGCCACCTTTGAAAGAAACACCAGCACGGTGAGCAAACTCAGTGGAAAAATAAACTGGAATTAAAATGTTTATTTTACTGGTCTGTGCACTAAATCCCAAGATTAATGGTTTTCTGCAGCATTAACCTCTTTTCCCTTTTGCAACAGTGTTGGATTTTATGTTATATTCTTTATAATCTTCATAGTTTTTCAATTATCATTTTATTATAATCTGCTAGTGGCTCTGATTGGAGTAGGTGGCACACATACAGATCATTTTGTGTGGAAGAAGACTGACTTGTGAAACACACCTTTTTATGTGAGCATACACAGAGCCTGCAGCAGCAAGCCCTGCTTAACAAAGACAGTTGATAAACACCATTGTGATACCCATTATTTTCAACAGGGTTTTAGGTTTTGTTGAGCCAGTTAGGGTAAAGAAAGTCTAGCTATGTGAAATTTTGTTCATCGTATACCGTTGAAGAGAGTGTGCTGACGCTGAAATACAGTTCCTTGTTTCGTGGCACAAAAGAGTGGAACAATCACAAAAATAAATCATCTGCTGCTTGCTAAATTAATATGTTAAATATCTAACTGCTCTCTAGACTTCCATAATCATTTGATCAAAGAAAAGGAGAAAGAACCTCTTATTCATATTGTTCCTGTGACCACGTTTTTGACACTAGGAAGAAAGCCCCCTCTCTATAGCAACTTCTGTGGATGCTCATGGTTTTTAAATCATGTCAATACAAATTATGGTTTGGATGTTATGAACTATTTTGCAAAGGAAGTGCCAGAGAAATTTTCTTACAACTAGTAACACAAAATGCCTTTGCTGTAATTTTAACGTGGTAATTTTAACTGGTACA
Source organism: Archocentrus centrarchus (assembly GCF_007364275.1). Classification (NCBI taxonomy): domain Eukaryota; kingdom Metazoa; phylum Chordata; class Actinopteri; order Cichliformes; family Cichlidae; genus Archocentrus; species Archocentrus centrarchus. The sequence continues at coordinate 448,993 of NC_044348.1, forward strand.
GGTGGGAACAAATGATGATTGAAAGCCTATCCCAGCTGCCACAGGGCGAGAGGCGGGGTACACCCTGGACAGGTTCATATTTAAAAACATGTCTCTTGAGCTTTCTTAGCCATCCTAATTACCTCCAACCTTTTATTAGCAGCAAGCAGCAGTCTTAAGTCTAGCAGTAGCAACAATCCCACCATAATTTCTCCAGAAATTGAATATGCTAGTATTAGAAATTATTGTTATCCAGTGACGGGAAGAAATGGGTAAATTCACTGAAGTGAATTCAAATGTCAGTAGTTTCATGGAAAATAAAACAAGTAAAAATTGTATGTAGTGTTCAAATTAGTCCCTTTTTTGTGTTCGTTTGTTTTTCTTATGAATTCCTACAACTTTGTTTGGGCAGAAAATAATGTTGTAAATTTGAATGAAATCAAGCCCTTCTGATAAAAATTACGTAATTAAAAAAATGAAAAATTCACACCAAATTTGTACTGATTTTAACAAGTTACAAAGGTTAAACATTTATAAATCCTACCATCTCCTGTTTTAAGCAGTCACACTCAAACTACCACTAAGCTAAAGTTTAATACACATTCACTAACTGTCACTTCATCATGAGAGAATAAGTCAAATTTTGGTTAATTGCTTAATCAGAGTTAAAATATCAATAGTTTAGTTTTGTGGTCCTTTTGTGATCTTGAACTTCTGGGCATTTATTTCAGTAGTAACATAATGACTAATATCAAAACAGATTCACAGCTAAGTTAAAGGTCTTGTTATCCTAAGTGTTCACTGGCACTTTGTAAACAGCAGCTCTTTGATTCACCTCCACCAAGGAGCAGTAAGCTAACCACAGGAAATCTCTGTGGCTGGGTTCCATGAATTGAAAAGGAAATTGAATAACTGTTTCCACAATAATCAAAAACCTCCAGTTATTGATTGAGTTCAGTTATTGATTTACTGTATTTCTCCAACAGAACTTATTAGATATGATGATTCAGGAAGAGGAATCTCTGAGAAAGAGGCTCATCGTTAGCATTCAGACATGCAAGACAGAAATGGAGAAACTCTGCTTGGAACTTCAGCTCTCTGTGTTTGAGGTAACGGTTTTCATGTGAACTCTGCTGACTGGAAACTGAATCATACATGTAATCAGTAGTGCTCCTCCCTGGAAAATGGTTAAATTGTTAAGTTTCTCTGGACATTTAGGATGAGGCTGGCGTCAGCATGCTCCAGCAAGAGAAGAACATCCGCACACAGGTGGAGGCTCTGATGAAGGAGAAGGCTCAGCGGATGCAGCAGCTGAAGGCTCTGCTGGAGCAGGACCAGGACCTGTGTGACATCCTGTGCTCCATGCCCTACGGCATTGCTCCAGACTCCGTTCCTTCACTGGAAACACTGGACAACTTCCGCCAGCACATCGCCAACCAGAACGAAGAGAAGGTAGAAGCTCTTTATGAAAACCACACCTCCAGTTTCCTGTTATTTTGAAGAGAAAAGCATTCTGCAGCTGCTGTGTGACACTATGGGCCCTCTGTGAGCCATGTTCATGATGTTCATGAGTGTTTAAAATTGAATTCCCCAAACACTCGTAAATGCACAAACTGATGAAAGCCACCAATAAAGATTTAGGTGTTGTATGAATGAACTCTTATTGCATATTTTGGGAGTTTAAAATATTTTTTGTCCCCTTTTTACTTTTTATTTCTCATGCTGTGTGCCTATTTTCTGTCTCTCACCCAGTGTGAGAGAGACAGAGAGATGTTTCCTGTTGTACGGGATCAAGATTTGATTGTGAATTAGTAGGATGCTGTTTATAGATATATGCCTAATGAAGTAGGATGAACACTACTACGAGCAAGAGAGATGTAGCTGGACAAGCTGGTATCAAACTGGGTACAGCCCTATTAAATTAGTATAATGATTATTCTTCTTTAGTACCTCACTTATTGAATTGTGTTTGCACTCTGCTTCATGTTTTCAGGCAATGCGGTATGCTGAGTTTATGGACCTCAAAAAGCAGATCATTTTATACATGGAAGAGCTGGACCATGTCCCTGAAACCAGCTTCGAGAAGGACGTCGTCTGTGAGGATGAGGACTCTTTTTGCCTCTCCAGAGACAATATCACATCACTCAAACTGCTTCTTTGCCAGGCAAGGCAGAACCTATAGCTCTTCTGTTTACAGTTTTTAAGGCCAGTCTTTAGCTGTTCTACAAAATTTCATTCATGCTTTGAACATTTAGCCTTTTTTTGGGGAGGGGGTTTATAAACTGTCCAGCAGAAGTCATAATTTAAACCTGAGCTGCTGAGTTGCTAACTGATGCCATGTTAATTCTGCAGCTTGAGGAACGCAAGGCAGAGAACGAGGTAATGTGTGAGAATCACAGAGAGAAGATTCAGCAGCTGTGGAACAGACTGCAGGTTCCACAGGAGGAGAGAGAGGCCTTCAATGAACACATGGTCACATCTAAGAAGAGGAATCTGGAAGCGGTGAGAAAGAAGATGCTGCCAGGGTTTTTGCCCCCCGCCTTCTTTGTGGACAGCTGACTTTCAGTTCTTTGGCTGCTGTTATGCAGTGTTGTTTAAGCATTATTTTTCTTCTTTAGTTACAAGCAGAAGTCAAACGTCTGGAGGAGCTCAAACTGCAAAACTTACGCAACGTCACGGATGCCATCCGCTCTGAGATCGCCGTCTTCTGGGAAAAGTGCTTTCTCAGCACAAACCAGCGGGAGGCTTTCACACCATATTTTAGTGGTGGGTTCTCTTTTTTTGTCACTTATTGGTCACTGTTTTACTCAGCTTGATTTATGAGACTATTTGACTCTTTTAGAGGACTTTACCGAAGAGCTGTTGAGTCTGCATGATGCTGAGATCCAGCGCTTGAAGCAGCATTATGAGGATCACAAAGAGCTTTTTGAAGGGGTTCACAGATGGGAGGAAAGCTGGAGACTCTTCCTGGAGCTCGAGGTGAGTACAGTTTGACAGGGAGCGGAAACTAAAGGTAAATAGATTTAGAAGCTAGTGGCCAGTCAAACCAACTCGGTTCATTTTTTTATTTTTAATTAGAAAGTTAAAGTAGAGTTCTGTTAAAATAGATTAAATGTGGCAGTAAAGGCAGGAAAAATTAAGAAAACATACAAATAAAACCAGAGTGAATGTTTTCTTTCATGTAAATAAACAGTTTTCAGTTGGTATCGAATCTTTTTGAAAACAATTAAGCTTTGTCATACCCTGCATTAATTTATTAACTGGTTATACTGCTTCCTGTTAAAGCTGCCATACTGAACTCTATTTCTCACATTTTCTTTAACAGAAAAAAGCAACAGATCCAACAAGATTCACTAACAGAGGTGGGAATCTTCTCAAAGAGGAGAAACAGAGGTCTGAGCTGCTTAAAAGCCTCCCAAAGGTAAGGCATGAAGGCCACTTATTTTTTTCCTAAACTTAAAACATCTTTAGTATTAAGACTCGATGTTGTGTGTCTTTCCTTTCAAAGACTGAGAAGAAATTAAAAGCCCAGATCGACATGTGGGAAAGTGAGCAAGGTCGTGAATTTCAAGTAAATGGACAGAAGTTCCTGCAGTATGTGGAGGAACAGTGGGAGCTGCACAGAATAGAGAAAGAAAAAGAGAAGCTGGAAAGGGTACGTAAGTTGACTTGTATTGCATTGTAAGCTTACACGTGTTTGCTAAGTGTGTTGATGATTCCTCTTTACAAAATCTCTGCAGCACATTAAGAAAAGCAAACAAACTGAGGAGGACATGTTGTACGGAACAGCAGTACGAACTCCAACCAAACGCAGATTCCTGGGCACGACGACCCCAAATAAATCTCGAAAGATGGTAAACGCCAGTCTGCTTTTCTGTAGCCAGGGTTTAAAGTGGTGCCATCTCTGCAGCACTAACCCCGCTTCCGTCTCTCTCATCAGTGTAACGCAACCTCCAGCATGTCTAGCGGTACCTCTAACAGCACAATGCGTTCTGTCTATGGTGGGACTGTCTGTCGCTCGCCTGTGCCCCGCCCTCCCCTCTCTGCAAATAAGGTTGGTTTCATGCAGAAAACTAAAAGAAAGTCTTAAGGCATAGAAATAAGTCAGGCAGGTAAGCACAATTTGACCCAAATTTAGTGAAGGCAAAGACCTAAATATAGGCACAACAACGGAGCTTGAACTCCAGTCTGAGCCCTGAAAACATGAACTCTGCACGTTCACATGGAGGGTCCACCACATGAAGTGCTGTTCCAAACCAAGTAGCCCTGAGTGGAAGTGGGTTATAAAACCACTGCACAAGAGTCTGTTTCTGTGTAGGCTTGTTGTGAAGGTGCTTAACCTTCACAACACTGTGAAGTTTGCAACACCACATCAAAGACTCCATGCTGCTCCTCACACATACTTAGGATGTCAGCAGAGTAGACTGTACAGTAGCTGTTCAAACACATACACTGCAGCCCTGAATTTCTTAGTCAACAGTGTGAAAATGCAAATGTGAATCAGACATTAGTCTTTAAACTGGCTGTGTGATGTGAGAATAACGGCTAAAGATTCTGGTGCATTCATAACTAGTGCATGGCTATATCCAGACAGTTCCCTTTCCTAAACCTAAAGCTAGTACATAAATATAGTACATAAAATGTACATAAAGTACATGAAATGTTATGGTTTAATTTTTTTAATTATTATTTATCCCTTTGGCTTCTTTGATGGATTGGGGGTTCAGTATGTTGCCACCCATCAGGGAAACCACTGGGGAACAACCAGACTGGCACTGCTCAGCTTATTATAGCAATCTACTAATGATTCATAGTAAAATCTAACAGTTGCACAGTGTTGTGCAATTGTTACATTTTACTTTGCTTTACCAGCAAAGCATGCATATAAATACTTTAGGATATACATAAATGTGTGGTTTCTGTCATTTTACTTCTTAGTTGTGCAGAAATCTTTCCTGATTAAAATTATTCAGTGTGAAGTAGTAAATATACATATTTTTGCTATGTTTACTCGAAGCATCAGTGTTGTTGGGTTATTGCTTCTATACCAGGGCTCCTCAAATCCAGGCCTCGAGGTCCGGTGTCCTGCAGGTTTTAGATGTGTCCCTGATCCAACACTCCCGAATCAAATGGCTGAATTACCTCCTTAGTATGCAGTCAAGTTCTCCAGAGTCCTGCTAATGACTTCTATATTCGTCTCAGGTGTGTTGAAGCAGAGACGCATCTAAAACCTGCAGGACAACGGCTCTCGGGGCCTGGATTTGAGGATCCCTGTTCTATACTCTCTGTACTTTATGATCCATATTGTCTGATATGACTCCCTCCTGCTGTCTATCATCCAGACTCCAGCAGCACGGACACCAGGTGGCTGTAAACCTCCCCACCCAAGAGTGCAGGGCTGCAACAAAGAGAATGAGGCCCAGCTGAAAGGAAGGACCCCTCTGAGTGGTGCGTTGCTGACTCCTGCTTGTCCACAGCCTAACTTCAGCATAGCCTCTGTTGCCAGCACATATTCAGAGTTTGTGGTAATTTAACTTTTGTCTCTAATCTGTTCTCTCTGCGTGTTTTTTTATTTTTCTTTCTGTTTCCGTGCAATAACATATTTCAGCATAATGTGGAGGATGATGCACACAATTATGCTAATAATGTAAATTTGTATTTTAGAGGGACTTGGTCAACACTGAATCTGTTCAATCAAGGTGTGTTTAGAATTCTGAGCCCTTGCATAATCCTAACTAATCTTAATAACTTAATTTACTGTAACTGCATGCTTTAAATCAAAGAGAAAAGTCACACTTGAGGAGAAAATTAGCATTTAGTTTTGTCTTAAACATGACAGCAGTGATTTGTGGGAACCAAGGAAGCCCAGACTGAGTAAAAGAGAGACACTGTTAACTTACTAATCCATTGATATAGTGGATGCTCATATTAAACAAATAACTAAAGCTCAGGCTTCAGTCGGCTGTAAGAACTCTGTTTCAGACATTTTCAGCTCGCCCTTTTGGAAGGTCTAGCTGTTGTCATAGCCTCGGCAGAAGTCAGGTTTTCTGAAAGTCTCGTTTACATGATAACTCAAATGATCTCACCTTGGATGTTCAAATTCATACCGCGTAGATGCATCTACTACGATTCCCCCAAATGTAAATCAGTCATTAAACATTGGTACGTGTGAATGCTGCTGAAGCATCCCACCAAGGGCTGATACAACTTAGATTTCAGTGTTCTGCCTCAAGTAACACCTTTTATTAGTTTTGTTACTGTTACTACTACCTTAAATAAGTGGCACTTTGATCTCCATCAGGTTGCCTGGTTGTCGGCCTTCCCAGTGTGGCAGCGTGTTAGTGATAGGGATTAGTGGGATTCTTGTGTGTGATTTTTTTTTTTTTTTTTTTTTGTGTGTGTGTATGCATGCATGTGACATTGCACAGAAACAATGAGCCTTACACCTGCTTGTTTTTCCACAGCGAGACCTGTCCAAGGCCTCCAACACCAAGATCCAGCACGACATCCTGAACTCCACCACCACAACCAACCTTTGACCTCTCCACTCAGATTGTCTGCAGCAGCTCATAATCAATAAAGTTAAGGTCTGCTTCAAAGCGTCAGCACCTTTCACTGCTATCTGCTTGTCCATGTAAATGAAGGCATTAATATATTAAGTGTTAAATCAGTGAGAAATGAGGCACAAGGAAGCTGCTGAGTTTTCTTTGCCTTTTCTATCACTGAAAAAAAAACGTCCTAAGTTAAACTAACACTACTTTGGCTCGATAATTTTTGCCAGTTGCGGCACTGTAATAAGTATTGCCCATATCTTATACTGTACATCTTTATTTTTTTTTAAAGAAAAGTTGAATAAAAAGTTTAGCTTTATGAAGTTATGCAATCTGGGGTTACAGGCCATATGTATGATGAATGTATTGCACTTTGTTTAGAAAATATATTGCAGCACGTAGTGTATTTTCACACGAGCTCACACTGCTCCCAGTCTGTTTTTTATAAATGTGTTTCTGTATATATTTCTGTATCCTGGTTTTTTTTTTTTTTTTTTAAGCTACTTTGCAAAGATGTCAGGCTGTTAGGACTTTAAAGCCCTTTTTAGACTTGACAGACTGACAGCAGCCTGTCATGCAGGTTACTTGGACTTCATTGAGACATACCCCCTATAGTAACAGAGAGAGGTGTGCATGCACAGTTTTTGCCACAGGTCCATGAGATCTGCACGTTTGTGGGGTATTTTCAGTGTCTTCTCTAGTGAAATGTAACCATACTGTTGAATGCTTGGTTTTCTTCACTAACAGAAAACACAAAAATGACCACAGGTGCAATTCTGTGTGTGCTTATGGGCTAATGTAGCCTCACACCTTCAGATTTGCGCCATGTTAAAACATGCAAATGGCGCTCGGGTTCATCTTGGAAAGGTTGCAATCACGACTCTTCCAGAAAAATGCTGTCATCAGATTGTCGGGAAAAGGAACGCATGTCTGAAAAGGGCTTTAGTTGAAATATCATCTCTGTGTGGCATTATGGTTTCACATAATGCCACACAGGAACTCACTATCATGGCTGATTTTGGAAACTCTTGCAAAAGAAACTAAATGAATTTTCACTCAAAGACTGCCATATCTGTTGAGTAGAATAAATAAATCATTTTTCATGTGTCTGTTTGAAAATGGATAGTTTTTTGTTGGCAACAAAGCATTCACTAAAATTGTTTATGAAAAGGTCTGCGTTGGTTTTCTCCAGGTACTCCGGTTTCCTCCCACATTTCAAAGACATGCAGTGAGTGGGGTTAGGTTAAGTGGTGATTCTAAATTGCCCAGAGGTGTGAATGTAAATGGTTGTCTCTCTGTGTTAGCCCTGCGGGAGACTGGCAACCTGTGCAGGTTGTACCCTGCCTCTTACCCTACGACAGCTGGGATAGGCTCCAGCCCCCCACCCCCAAACCCTGAAAAGGATAAGTGGAAGAAGATGGATGGATGTTTGTAAAAAGTAGTGTAGCCTTAAGTATTTTGTGCAGCAGGCGATTTACATATTATTTGAACAAAGTCCATCTTAAGAAGTACAAGAACACAATGTTTTTTCTCACCGTTTTAGCCTGGGTACCAGACACGATGACCTCAGCGGCATGTCACATTTTCTGGTCAGCCATCCAGAGGAATCTGTGCCCAATGGTAATGACTACTTGAAAATCAAAACCGAAGTCATAATCATCCTAAAGAACATGTTGGTGTGCACTGTCATTGATCACACTCATGGTTCATAAACAAGAGAAAACAAACTGAGTCAATCCTGTAGTGAAAGATTTTACAATTGCTGAGAAATGCTTGTCTTGACAATACTGACTGAATAGCCTTGTTCACTGGGGGGCCAGTATTTTGTGTGTGTGTGTGTGTGTGTATGTAAATCAGTGTAATCAGAATCAATATAAAGTTCAAATAGTTTGTTTTAATTTACTAGTCAACACAAGTTTGTATTTATATCAAGACTTCAGTTTCCATCGTTGAAACAAATTTCAGTTCAAGTAGACATGTTGGGTGTTTAAACAGTTTATTTTAGGTAGCCTCTAAACAGCTTAGCATTCATATGTTTCTCTAAATTACCGTAGAAATGTATAACGCCTCATAGTCGAGAGAAAAGAGGCACAGAGTTTTTAGAAACTGTCTTGCACTGCCCTCTGCCAGGAGCGAGTGAGAAACTTTTTACAATTTAACGGTTGGAGCTATAAATGCTACGTGCTGAGTTTGGTGCCAAACAGGCCATTAAACAGGGAACATCTCTAAAGAAGAAGACCACTGAGTGAGTGTGCAGTGATAACAATAACCTAGCATTATGTTTTCAGCTCACACCAGGCTGCACAGCACAGATGTCTGCAGAAGCCTAAAAACTAAACTTCATCTTTGTTACACAGCAATTTACCCTCATATGGAGACAACGGCTTTATTTTACAGCATAAAACAAGTCAGTGTTTAAAAGATATTAACATTTTATGAGGCAGAATGAAGTTTAAGGTGAAGAAAAGTCAAAATGTAATGTCTCCATATGAAGTCATAGGATCTCAGGATCCTAATACGACTGCTAGGGTCATTCACATATACATGTTTTAAGGAATTGTATGAATAAAGAATAAACCATTAAAAAAAACAGTCTTTTTTTTAATGTCTATTTTCAAACAGAATAAAATGATTAAATTAAATATAACTGCTGATGGTGGTGGAACAGACATTCCTCTGGTGGGTTTTGGAGTTGAGGAGGACCTCAGGAAGAAGCTGCTGTTGATGCAGCCAGTTCTGTTTTTGTTTATTTCAGTGTATTTTATTGTTCTAGCTGTCCAAACTGGGTGCGATGACTTTAGTTTTGTTTAGAAGTTATATTCAATTTTAATTCACATTAGTTAGGAAGAAAGCTCCAGCAGAAACAGGCTCAGGGAGGGGAGGTCATCTGCTTCGAAGGGTTGGAGGTGAGGGGAGAGAGAAAATACAAAACAAGAGCACAGGAAGACAGGACAAACACATACACTGTGGGAGAGAGAAGACAAATATTAGTGACATGCAGTCGTGGTATATGAACACACTGGGAATGAAAGAAGTGCTCAGTGCATCATGGGAAGCCCCACAACAGTAGTAGCCTCTAACAGCATAACTAAAGGGTGGCTCAGGGTCAGATGATCCAGCCCAAACTATAAGATTTATCAAACAAGTCTGACCTTAAAACAGAGTCTCTGTCTCTTGAATCCATTCTACTTTTAGTAACTCTAGGAACCACAAGTAAGCCTGCAGTCTGAGAACAAAGTGCTGTGTACAAAGTAGTGTGTATTGTATGCATGTCTCTAACTGTATCTGATGAAGTTATTTCCACCTGATTCAAAAATTGAGGTGAAGGGTTCCAAGACTGATGGCAAACTCTCCCTAACAAGTCCACTCATTCATTTTCTCTTATCAATAGCTCATATGTGTTTAACAAGTTTATGCACTCATCAGTGGCTCATGGTTGCCTGTGTCTGTACTTCACCACAGAGCCCGAGCATCATCCAGTTGTGTCAGCTGCCTCTTGGCAGCATTTTAAGGATGACCGACTCCACCTTCTCTGCAGCGAGACAGCTCATAACTTTTTAACAGTCTCTCCCTCTAATCAATAACCAGACAGTATAATTGCGATCTACAGCTTAAAAGTTTGAAGTGAATTAGAAACGTCTTGTTTTCTGAATACAATGAAATTTGGTTTTATGCTGCGTAACACTAAATTAATCAGAAATGTAGAGGAATACATAAATCATGAATGACTTTTAATAGAATATTTACATAGGTGTACACTGGCCCATATTTAGCAATAATACCTCCTGCATTCAGTGGTACATTGTTTTATCTAATGTGAGTTTATCATGTTAAAAGTGCAACTTATCAGTCAAAATACTGTAACGTTGTAAACACACTTCCACAGTCGGCAATGTTCACAACAAAGGTCGTCTTTATTAGCAGAAAAACGGCTGCTGTAGGCCACAGCCACGCCAACCACTACTACAACAACGGAACAGCAACACACACACACACACAGGCAAGCACTCGGTCTTTTCTCTCTCTCCATGCTGCCTTCACGAACCTCCCGAACAGTCCGAAATCCCACAACATCAACACGCTCTCTAACTAAGAGAATCGCTACAATACTTTTTCCAAAGAAGAGATCTCCAACAATTTTTTAGGAGAAAAAATTATCTTGCATCCATTTTGAGACTTACAAAGTTGAAGCTTTAGACACCAAATAAGCAAATTTAATGCTTCTTTTGATCAGCACAGTAATTTCCAGCTCTGTGGTAATGTAATCACAGCTAACCAAGGCTAAGGTACTTTGGCCCGCACTGGCTACAGGGGCCTGGCTACCTATCCATTCATTTTCAATGACGAGGAGCCACAACTCCAATTCACTGAGCCTGACCTCCAAAGCTTTGAACAGGCTACATTTATTGAAAGTGTGATTAGGAGTAATGGAGGCTAAGGAGTTACTAAACATTTCAATGAGTGACCAGGAGAGAAGA